>NC_034606.1:15315892-15340342 GCF_900095145.1 Mus pahari | reverse complement strand
AAGAAGAAGAAGAAGAAGAAGAAGAAGAAGAAGAAGAAGAAGAAGAAGAAGACCAAAGTGTGGATACTTCACTCCTACATAGAAGGGAGAACAAAATATTCACAGGAGGTAGATGGTGAGAGAGACTTGGGAGGAAAAGTGGAGAGGGAGAGGAAAAGGCGGGGCAGGATCAGGTGTGGGAGGAGATGGGGGAGATGTACAGGTGTTTAGGAAATTGATCAGAGGTTTGTAGCAATGGGGGATGGGAAACTAGGAGTAGCCACCAGAATTTCCCAGATGCCAGGAAACCAAGAGGCTCCCAGAACCCAATGGGTATAACATTAGCTGAAATATCCAACAAAGGGGAGAGAGAACTTATAGAGATCATATACCAAGGTTAAGCACAGTCCTGGGTTGAGGGATGGTGCCACCAATCCATTTCCCAAATTTTAATTGATCCTGTCTAAAGAAGTACAAGTACAAAGAATGGAAAAAAGACTGCCCCACCTGGGGATACAGCCCACATGCAGCTACCAATCCAGACAATATTATTGATACCAAGAAATTCTTGCTGACAGGAGCCTGATATAGCTGTCTGCTAAGAGGCTCTGATGGAGCATGACCAGTACAGATATTAATGCTTGCAGCTATCCTTCTGACTGAGTACAGAGACCCCAATGGAGGAGAGGGGAAAGACTGAAGGAGATGAAGGGGTTTGCAATCCCATAGAAAGAACAACAATATAAACCAATCTGAGTCCCCAGAGATCCCAAGGAATCCAAAAGTATATGTGAGGGGATTCTATGGCTCCAGCTGAATATGTAGCAGAGGGTGGCCTTATCTGACATCAGTGGAGAGGGGGGAGGCCTGTGGTCCTGGGAAAGCGCAAGGCCCCAGAATATGGATATGGTAGAGTGATGAGGCAGTAGTGAGTAGGTGGGTGGAGGAGCACCCTCTTAGAAGCCTGGGAAAGGGAGCATGGGATACAGGTATTGTGGAGGGGAAACCAGGAAAGGGGATAACATGTGAAATGTAAATAAATAAAATAACCATTAAAAATAAACCAGAAAAAAGATAAACCAAAATATTGGTGAGATCTAGAATTCAAGACCCATAACTAAACATAATAAAAGCAAAGCAACAACCAATATCAAATTTAATGTAGAGATTCTTGAAGCAATCCCACTAAAATTCCACAAGACAAGGCTGCCTACTCTCCTCATATCTATTCAACACAGTACTCGAAGTCCTAGCTAGAATAATAAGAAAACAAGAAGAGATTAAGGGGATACATATTGGCAAAGAAGAAACAATGGATCACTATTTGCAGATGATATGATAGTATATAAGAGCAAGCTAAAAATTCTACTACTGAAGTTCTACACCTGACAACTTCAGCAAGTGCACAGGATATAAAATTAATTCAAACAAATCAGTAGCTTTCCTTTATCTAAATTATAAATGGGATGAGAAAGGAAATAGGGAAACAAGACCTTTCACAATAGTCACAAATAATATAAAATATCTTGGTGTATCTCTAACCAAACAAGTTAAAAGTCTGTATGACAAGAACTTGAAGTCTCTCAAGAAAGAAATAGAAGACCTCAGAAAATGAACATATCACCCATGCTTATGGATTGGCAGAATTAACAGAATAATAATGGCCATCCTACCAAAGGCAATCTATAGATTCAATGCAATCCCCATCAAAATTCCAACACAATTCTTCAAAGATGTGGAAAGAGCAATTCTCAAAAACCAAGAATAATGAAAATGATTCTTAAAAATAAAAGAATGGCTGAGGGAATCACCATCCTGACCTCAAATTTTACTACAGTGCAATGATGATAAAAACTATATGGTACTGGTACAGAGACAAACAAATTGACCAATGGAATAGAATTGAAGAACCAGAAATAAAACCACACTCTTGTAGACACTTGATCTTTGACAAAGATGCCAAAAATATGCAATGGAAAAATCAAGCATCTACAATAATTGGTGCTGGTCTAATTGGCTATCTATATATAGAAAAATGAAAATAGACCATATTTGTCACATTGCTTAAAGCTCAAGTCCAAGCGGATCAAGGACCTCAACATAAAACCAGATACACTGAAACTAAAAGAAGAGAAAGGTTGAAGTAGCCTTGAGCTCATTGGCACATGGGAAAATTTCCTAAACAGAACTCCAATGGCTCATGCTCTAAGTCAAGAATTGATAAATGGAGCCTCTTGAAACTAAAACGCTTCTGTTAGGCAAAAGAGATAGTCAAGAAGACAACTTGGCAACCTATATACTGGGAAAAAACTTCACCAACTCCACATCTGATAGAGGGCTAAAGGTCAATATATGAAAAGAACTCAAGAAGCTAATCACCAAAAAAGCAAACAACCCAATCAAAAAATGGGGTGTAGAACTAATCCAAGATTTCACAACTGTGGAATCTCTAATGGCTGAGAAGCACCTAAAGAAATGTTCAAAATCCTTGGTGATCAGAGAAATGAAAATCAAAATGACCCTGAGATTCCACCTTACACCAATAAGAATGGCATTGATTAAAAAATATCCAAGTGACAGTACATGGAGGTGAGCATGTGGATAAAAGAGGAACACTCCTCCATTGCTTGTAGGATTGCAAACTGGTGTAACTCCTCTGGAAATCAATTTGGAGGTTCCTCAGAAATTTAGAAATAGATCTACCTGAAGACCTGGCTATATATACAAGGTAATCCAGTCGCAAAAGAACACACATGGTATTTCCTCACTTAGTGGATGTTAGCACAAAAGCTTAGAAAATCCACTAAAAAACCCACAAACATGTGAAGCTAAAGAAAAAGGAAAACCAAATTGTAGATGCTTCAATTCTACATATAAGAGGGAACAAAATAATCATGGGAGGTAGAGGGAGGGAGGGACCTGGGAGAAAGAGAGGAGGGGACAGGAAAAGGGTAGGCAGGATCAGTTATGGGAAGAGATGGTAGAGGACAGAGGGTGAGGAAATTGAATAGAAATATGTAGCAGTGGGGAATGGGGAATTTGTGATAACCAATAGAAAGTCCCAGATAACAGGGAAAAGAGAGGCTCCCAGGACCGAACATGGATGACATTAATCAAAATATCCAACAAAAGGGAGAGAGAACCTGTAGAGACCACATCAAGTAGATAGGCATAACCCCTAGTGGAGATACAGGGCCACCTACCCAACTCAAAAATTTTAAGCCAGAATTGTTCCTGTATAAAGGAAATACAAGGACAAAATATATGGAGTAAAGACTGAAGGAAAGGTCATTAGAGACTGCCCCACCTAGGGATCCATCACATCTGCAGGCACCAAACCAAGACACTATTGCTGATGGCAAGAAAGAGCCTGGTATGGATGTCTCCTGAGAGGCTCTGCCAGCATGTGACTAATACAGATGCAGATACTCACAGCCAACCATCAAACTGAGTCCAGGAACCCTAAAGGAAAAGCTAGAGGAAGGACTGAAGGGGCTAGAGGAGATTTCAACCCCATAGGAAAAACAATATAAACTGATTGGTTGGTTTAGGTCCCTGGGAGATCTGGGTGGTCGAAAGAGTATATATGGAGGGATCCACTGGCTCCAGCTACATATGTAGCAGAGAATGGCCTTATCTGCCATTAATGGGAGGGAGACCCTTGGTCCTAGGAAGGCTTGATGCTTGTATGGGTCAGGGATTAGTTCTGCACAATCATCATGACCAAGAAGCAAGTTGGGGAAGAAAGGGTTTATTCAGCTTACATTTCCACACTGCTGTTCATCATCAAAGGAAGTCATGACTGCAACTCAAGTATGTCAGGAAGTAGGAGCTGATGCAGAGCCCATGGAGGGATGTTACTTACTGGTTTGCTTCCCGTGGCTTGCTCAGCTTGTTTTCCGCTAGAACCCAGGACTAACAGCCCAGGACATTGGAGGAATGAATGCCCACAAAATTCTCTCCCCATAGCAGATTCTAATTGCACCTAGAAAATCTGCCCCCTCAGCAGAAAAGGTTTCCACTGGAAGAAATACTGTACCGCTGAATATGATAAGGATGGTAAGCCACTGGAGCCTTTAAACTTCAGATGGAGCAGCCTTCAGCCCCACCAGTAAGAGAGACAACTATGCCTCATGGGTATCCAGCATCTCAGAAGGCTCCCATCCAAAATTAACCATTAAGATGGACAATAAACCATTCAAGTGCCTTATTAATACTGAAGCAGACAGGACAATTTTATGACAGCAAGAGATCCCATGTGACTGGCAACTGATTCATGGGCTCCAGCTCCTAGGCATAGGGGGTACCTCTCACGCATTCATTATCAAAAAAGCCTATGGGTGGGAAGACTCAGATAGAGCTACTGGCCTCATACAGCCCGTGGTGGCTCAAGTAGCCACCAATCTTCTAGGGAGAAATATCTTACAACCCTTAGAGGTGGTTCTTATCACCCAACCAGAAGAGACCAATTACAATAGAGGACATTATCTATAAAGACAATAATACCCAAGGAGACCCTAAAAACCCTCCTCCAAATCACCCCCTATTCTAGGGGCCACTGTTAGATTTATCACTCCCTCCTTGATTGGCTCTCCAATGAAGCCATCTGGGTCCCACACTGGCCTCTATCAAGGGAGAAGCTTAGAGCCCTCACAAAGCTGGTAGAAGAACAGCTGTTGCTACAATACCTCCACCCCTCCTGTAGGCCATGGAATACCCCTGTGTTTGCTATAAAAAAAGAACTCAGGGAATGGAGATTATTGCAAGATTTGAGGGCAATTAACAAAACCATGTGAATCTGGGCCTCCTCACAAAGAGAGCTACCCCATATCTCAACCATCCCTGCCAATGTTTCCGTGTTAGCAATAGACATAAAAGACTGCCTTTTTTCCATCCCTCTCCACCCCCAAGACTGCAAACGCTTTGCATTCTCAGTACTGCCCATTAACAACTCTGGCCCAGCCTCACAATATGAATGCATTGTTCTCCTGCAGGGAATGGCTAAAAGTCCAACCATTTATCAGTAGGTTGTAGCTACTGCATTAAAATCCTATTTAGACAAAGAACTCAATATATACCATTATATGGATGATATATTAGTATGGGGAGACTCTTCCATCACCCCTCCCAACTTAAGGATCAGCTAATACCTTCCCTATCTGCACCAGGATTCAAAATATCCCCTCAGAAAATCCAAATTATTCCACCCATTACATTTTCAGGAACAGAGATCTCTCTTACCTCAATATGCCCCCTAAAGCCCTCTGTTTCCTTCCCTCCAAAATTAACTCTCACCTCTCTCCAGAGCTTTCTGGACAACCTCATTTGGCTTTGGTCCTGGCTTTCCCTTCTGAGAAGCACCCTTCAACCCCTCTTCAACCTCCTGAAAGGAGACAAAGTCCCTCCTCCCTGAGAACACTGTCCACAGAGGCAGTCCAAGCTCTAAATTCTGTCAATACGGCCCTAAAAGATATGGCTCTTACTAGGCATGACCTACCAAAACCTATACAGTCCCTTATGTTCAACTCCTCCCCTACACTTGTAGGAGCCCTTTACCAACCTCAGGGGTGCTGGAATGGCTCCACTCCCAGATGGGTGGTGAGCCCCAAATTTTAAATGAGGTGGATACACTTGCTAGAATGATTAAAAATGGTAGGGATAGATCCCTGAAAACCCTAGGGAAAGAACCTGATATTCTTGTCATCCCCTTCTCCCTCGCTGATATTCAGTGGCTAATCAAAAATCACTTCCACTTTGCTATCAGCTTAATAGGATTCCCAGGACCATCATCCTGATGAAAAGAAAAAAAAAAAAAAAAGGAACTCTGCCCTCCCTCTGTTGCAATGGCTGCTCCCCAAACTATTCTCAAAAGGGCCCATAGCAAGAGCTCCCTCCATATTTACTGATGGGACAAAGAGGGGAGCTGTGACAATAATATACTTCTTCTCTATCCTCCAATTCAAAAAGCTACCCATCATCCCCGCCCCCCATATAAAGAATTATATGTCATCTATCTAGATCTAAAAAAAGTCAAGGGCCCCCTTAACCTCTTTTCAGACAGGGTACATGAAGTCAATTTGCTCCCCTGGGTGTCAAAATCCTTTGTCAAACTAGATGCCAACCACTTTCCCCTCTACTAATATGGGTTTCCATTTTCCTGCAGGAAAGAGCCTCCCCCAGTTACATCCAACATGTCCAATCCCACAGTCCCCTGCCAGGGAAATGCACTCACTGACTAAACTGACTCAACAGGGACGTTCATGACCTCCACTGAACAAGCAGACCAATTTTATTCACACACACACACACACACACACAATTATAAAGGGGATTCATGCCCTCTTCCCCCATATCCCTCTTGCTCAACTCCAAACAGGTTCCTCTTGTGCATCCCTCATTACCACCCCAGTTTTACAAATGATCAGCACCAATCCCAGAGGCCTTAAATCCAATGCCTTATGGCAAATTGATGTCACCTGTATTCCCCTATTCAGTAGACAGAAATACGTTTTTGTCACCATAGATACACACTCACATTTTATGTAAGCCCAAACAGGTGAAAACTCAAAAATGTTGATTCACCATATGCTCCCCACCTTTGCCATCACGGGCATTCCTCAACAGGTAAAAACTGATAATGGCCCTTCCTTCACTAGCTCTCAAGTGTAAACCTTCTGCACAAGCTGGGAAATTGCCCATCATACAGGAATTCTCCACAACCCTCAAGGCCAAGGAATAATAGAAAGAACATATCAAACCCTAAAAGCTCAACTCCTAAAACAAAAGAAAACCACCTATCCTCCTAATGTACAATTGATGATGGCACTTACTACTCTAAACATATTTAACATCTACAAAAACTCCAAACATCCTCCTATCTCCCTCCATTGGCACACACCAAAATTACATCCCCCCTCATCCTAGTACGATGGCAAGATCCTTTGGATGGAATTTGGAAGGGACCAGACCCCTACTTAAAACCAGGAACAGTTTCATTTGTATTTTTCCCCGGGATCAGTTTAAGCCTATCTGGATTCCTATCAGACATGTCCAACACCACCCCACCAAGATGGCCCACCTCTCCCTGGCAGATCAAGAACAGAAGAAGAAGAAGAGGAGGAGACAGAGGAAACACTACATCCAGAAGGACAGCAAGATCTTCTGGAAGGACATCCATGACATGGTGGCTGCTGTCAGTACCCTTTACAAGCCACCATCTCCTCTATTCTCATGGCTGTTTTTTTCATTCTTCATGCTCACTCTGCTACTTCCCAGCCTCTCTCTAGCCTTGCCAATACCCACCATTGGAAAGTCTATGTTAGAGAAACCTGCAATGGACACAAAAAAGTTATAGGGACCCAGGACTGTTCACTCAAAGAATGTTGAACTAGGATTGAGATCCCTCTACACCCAGATTCCATCTCCACTATTCCTGACTGAAACAGGTGAATGTCTCCAGGAAGTCTCCACATATGGAGGCTGCAGATATTAGAGCTGCAGAAGGGACTCCACCAATTGTGGCAGCACTATCTTCATCAACCTAACACTCGTTTTCAGTTCTCCATCAGCAATCATGGGATGAACGTTGGTGGACTTGAGTGGTGGGTAAAGTTTACCCCAATGACTATGCCAAATACACAGCAGCTGACCTGTACATCTACTGTGAACTTGTTCCTGCCCCCAGATCAGCCTTTACCCATGCTAACATTATCCAACAGGAAAATCAGTCTCAGAAGTTATGAGCTACTTTTTCCTAGCTACAATACACCTAATATGCAGCTGACTTCCTTCCCTTAACTACCCACCCATCTCCTCCCAATG
This sequence comes from Mus pahari, assembly GCF_900095145.1. Lineage (NCBI taxonomy): Eukaryota > Metazoa > Chordata > Mammalia > Rodentia > Muridae > Mus > Mus pahari. The sequence continues at coordinate 15,332,542 of NC_034606.1, read as the reverse complement.
CTTCTCTCTCCTGACCATTCTTAGCAGCTGTTCCCATTAACATTTCCTTTCATGACCTCCATGGACCCGTACCTCCAAGGAAAGCATAGGGCATTCCACTCTTTGACCTACCCCTCCCCTTTGCGTTGTAGGGACCTCCTCAAAACCCCATATTACATATGTCTCTTATATCACCATCACCAAATCAGTATGTGTTAACCCTCCTGCCCTTCTCTGGTGCAAAGGCACTACATGTGCCTATATTAACCTCAATTTTTAAGGCTTCTGCACCCCTGTGATAATTGTTCCCCAAGTTTATCTCTACAAACCTGAAGAATTCACCTTGCAGATGGGAGAAAGCTGAAAGAAGAGAGACATCTTCATCCCTCTGCTCATTGGACTAGGCCTTGCTGTCTCACTGGGTACAAAAGGAACTGCTGGAGCAGCCCTTGTCCAAACACATCTGGTCAGTGACTTCCAAGACAAGCTTGACCAGGCAATGACTTCCACTACAGACAGCCTTGAGTGTCTCTTCAACACCAGATAACTTCCTAAGCAGGAGTTACTCTCCAAAACCAGAGAGCCATGGACTTACTGACTGCTTAACGGGGTGGGACTTAACATCTTGGGGAGGGAAGAATGTTGCTTTTATGTCAATGAATCTGGGCTGGTAGAACAAGATATACAAATGCCCAAAGAACACCGGGGGAAACCTCTGGGAACCCTATAATCCCAACACCCCTTCCCCTTGGTACTTTAACCCCTTGGTAGCCTGGATTCTTCCCCTCCTTGGCCCCACACTAGCCATTGGAACCTTGCTTCTCTTTGCATCCTCTCTCATTCAGTTTCTAAAGCAGCAGATGAGTAACAACACAAAAATCACTACCAATCAGGTCTTGATTCAGTATCAAACTGTTCTCAACACAGGAGACAGTTATTCCGATGACACCTCTCCCATATAAAAAGAAAAAGGGAGAGTTGTGTGGCAGTTAACTGTGTCCCAGTTGACAGCCTGGTCCCAGTCTAGCACAGGCCTGGAACCCCAGAGTCCTGGTGGGTGATGGTTGGTGCCTTCATGGGACAGTAAGGAGTTCAGCCATGCATCCTGGGCCCCTGGATCCTGTTGTAGCTACAGCCTCCCCCTAATCCCCACACCTGCAAAAAGTGACTGTGGCTATAAGTCACTTAGGAGTAGCACCAAGCCCTCCCACATGCAAATAAAGTTTCCCCAAATCTCTCAGACCAAGCCAATGAGAAGTACCTGTTTTCAGTCTCTGACCCACCCCAAAACTGTATATAAGAATCCTATCCTGAAGGATTAAAGATGTGCGAGAACTACTGTTGTCCAAGAGCTTCTGTTCTAAGAGATGTAACACTTGGGAAGCAGTCTGCTCTCCTGAAATGCTGCCTGAAGCTTGGCTATATTCCTCCCTGGCTAGTGCGACTGACCTGACTCAGTGCACGGTGGTGCATGAGTAACTGAGTAACTGCGAAGGCACATTAGAGACAGAGGTGGAGCCAAATGCTGCAGTGGAAACAGCAGAAATGAATTCGCTTTCCTGCCCGCACCTGCTTCCCTTCACTGGAACTCTTTCAGCAGGCCAGGCCAGAGATCTCTGTGAAAAGCCTCTGGTACAGAGGCCCAGACCTTTTTATATCTTGGACATGTCTATCCAAAAGCATACAAGTGCTTTTGATAAAGCATAAGTAAGTGCTTTATCAGTGGCTATATTTAGACCTTCTAACCTCAAATATACCTGGGATTTACTAGCATATTAGAAAACATCTATTTTTCTGGTGCTGGGGAGAATGATACTGGACAATTAAATTTTGTAACATCAGCTGTGACTACATAATATGTCATTGCCTGGAAAGATACAATATACCTAAATTTCTAACTTTCAGTATATTTTTAGCAATATCTTTGGTTAGGTATCTACTATAACAACTCTCCAAACTGCATTTTCACATGGCTATCTTACTTCTCTTTCCTTTGGAATATTTTGTTGTGTTCTTCTTAAATATCTGTGGGCCATGTCTGCTATTTCTCAGTTACACTTATAATACTTATCTCTAATGGCCTTTTAAAGAGCAGTTAGCTGTGGTGCTTATCACTTGTGCCTGGCCTTTAATGTCTCACCTGTCTCTTAGTTTTATCTAATCTATCCTCTCAGAACTCATCCACTTCCTTGAGAATACCTTTCTTCAACCAATTCAACCGAACCAGATTGTTTTGTTTTTATTCCTGTAGGGCTTCTATTTTGATCATGCAACTGAAGCATTCCTCTCAAATCAATGTAGTTTCTTTTTTATTTCTAAGCACACTCAGGCTCTAAGACTTAAATATTCTAGCGTCAAAACATCCATCTTTCTTTTTATTTTGCAGTGATTTAGTATTTTTATTTTTCTCCAAGTCATAAAATGATACATCATTTTAATATACAAGACATCGCTACTATTTAATGTAGTCTACTATTTTAATAATAAAACATACAAGTTGAAAGTCATAGAATATTAAGTTCTAGCTACAGCATATGACACTAAAATTTTAAAGTTAGTTTGATATCAAATGATGAGTAGTAATACCAATGAGTTGGAGAATACACCACATGAATCCAAAAATCATGTTTCCTTGAATAGTTTCTTTTTTAAAGCTAGATGAAGAATTTAATATGAGCTATTTTACTTGAAGCTTCCTAGGATGCTTGGTCTCCCCTCCTGCTCCAACCCTCCTAGCCATCCGTTCTGAGATTGGGAATGAGAAAATCCTCAGTAGTACTTTAAAAGTCCAATTCTTTGGTATCAAGCTTATTTAAGCCCTGAGGCTTACTCATAATAAAAAGAAAGTATTCCTTTGCCTCACCCCTCTCTTCCACCTCACAATTGACCCATTTAGTGGAGTTTTCTGGTATATTGTCTTCATTTTCCTCAATAAAATATTATATACATACACATCTATGTTTTTAAAGAAAACATTAAAACCAGCCTAAGTCACCACACAGATATTAGCATAATCAGGACAAGGAATCTAAAATAATTATAAATAATATGTGACTTAGTTACTGTTCTATTGCTGTGTGGAAATAACAATTACCAACAACTTTTAAAAGGTAGCATTTAATTAGCATCTTGTAAACAGGTTTTGAGTGTAGCCTAAGGTCATCATGGTGGAAATAGTTGGAGCAGTCATTGGGGGGTTTACATGCTGATGAGAAAGAGAGAGAGAGAGAGAGAGAGAGAGAGAGAGAGAGAGAGAGAGAGAGAGAGAAGAGACTATCACTGTGTTGGCTTCTAAAAACTCCAAACCACCTACAGTGACACACGTCTTCCAAGAAGGCCACAGCTACATGAACCAAACCACACTTCCTAACCTTCCCAATAGTTTTCTAACCAAGGTCTAAACATTCAAGTATGTGAGGGCCACCCTCATTCAAATAACCACAATACTTAACAACATATCATATACTAAATCAATGAACACCAAGCAGAATAAATTTGAACAAATTTCACACTAAGACACATAAATTGTAATATATATATATATCTTACAAGTTATAAGAAGCAATCATTACTTGAATGCCATTAGTCACCAACTCAGACCTATTTTATTGTAGGGACGACACTCATCAGCTAGGTAGTACTTCACTTTTTTAAAATTATTATTACTATTACATGTTGAAATAAAATCACTATTGGCATGTAGTTAATGGAGTTCAAGGATGTACTAACTCTCTTGCAATGCTTAGTACCACTTTGCAACAAAGGCAAAAGTACCCAACTGTCAAAGAAAATAATGCCAGAATTGAAAAATACTTTCTTATACAAATTCCTATAAGTGGTTAACTTAAATAACAAAACTGAATATTTCCTGAGGATCAAAAGTCCCTTAAAAGCCACTGAACTAATAGGAACTCTTGAACAACAATAAGACATTTCCACAAATAACAAATTTAAAGTTCTCAATACATATTGAACAGTGAGAAGAAGCTAGAATGAGAAATATGGATGATTTCAGTGGAGAGAAGCAGTTACCTCTTTCTTTCTTATCTATTCAAATTTTTATGGAAGTATTTAACAATATATTATATACATATGTATATATTATACAATATTTCAAATATTATTTCTAGCATTGATGTAGATAACATTTATAAAAGCATAGATTATCAAAGGAAAATCTAGTATGTCAGGGGAAATGTTCCTGATGTGAGAGGAAAAAAAAATTTAATCTTTATTCATTTTGGAATGACTATTCATCTATAAACAGATACTTTATCAATTGTTGATATACATAAAGGTTAAATATACATAAATTCTATTGAAGATTGTGAAGCACACTGAGGATGGTGTGCACTTGCAAATGAAAGCTAGATATATAGATAGGATAGATAGATAGATAGATAGATAGATAGATAGATAGATAGATAGATAGATAGGAACCAGTTTATATCTATTTCAGGCATAGATAAAAAAATCTCTAGAGATGATGTACAACTCTGTTTCTATTTGTTGTTTTGTTTTTAAAGATTTTCTGAAATTGCAAAAACAGGACCAGTGAGATAACTCAATGGGAAAGAATGGTTGCTTCCAAATGTGAGGACCTGAGTTCTCTCCCTGACACCAACCTGATGAAAGGGAGACCTGGCCCTTGCAACTAGTCTTCTGATCTCCAAACATATGCCACAGTATGTGCTACTCTTTCCCCCAATAAATAAATGGACAATGATAAAAATTGAAAGCACACACACACACACACACACACACACACACACACACACAGCAGAAGACAGCCATCCACAGACCATATGTGTGCTCAATGGCACTAAACAGTGGCATACCTTACACGTATCAGTGATTAACTAGAAAAATGGGCTAGAAGAAAGGAACTGGATATAATGGGACAGAGCATGACAGAAACTAATAAGAACGTGGAGAGATGGCTCAGAAGTGAAAAGCATTTGCTACTGTGGCAGTGTACCAGGGTTCAGTTCTCAGAATTCATTTCTGGACATTCACAACCATCTATATCCCAGTTTAAATGAATCTGAAACTCCTCCAGCCTCCAAGGTACTGGGTATTGATGTAGTGCATACGTATACACTTAAATACACATAAATAAATAAACACAAATATACACATAACAATTTTATGAATGGGAGTAAAAATAATAGAGAGTATTTATTAAGTAATAGTTTATATGTATAAAATTGTAAAAAAAAAGATTGATTTTTTTAAATGGAAAAGAATTCCTAAAATCCTCTTATATTATACTTATACTTACAACATTCTTAGCTCAATAATAAAAATAAAACCAGTTAGGAATTTGGGGAAATTGGATTCAGAGATGCTAATTCCCCTTCATATTCATAAAGAGAGGCTTTGACTTGTTGGCTTTGAATTTTCCAGATTAATTTCCAGGAATAGTGCTATATATGGAAGGTATTTAGTATGCATTTCTTGTTAAGATTTAGTTGTTTTAAGTAGAGAAGAAAAGTTATACCATTTCTTTTTATTTCTTTCTACAAACTCCAAGTCATAAAAGCTCTTTTTTCTGTCTTTCATGTCTGGATTCTGGTGAAGGTACAATTATGTTTCTAGAGTTTACAGTGGGAATTCCAATGTCAAACAAATAGGATAAATTCAGGGTGGAAACAAACTCATTGCCTTCTTTTATCTACAATAACTCATGCTTTTATTTTTAATTCATGAATATGATTGTTTTGTTTGTATGTACATCTGTACATAACATGTGTGCATACTAAGAAATGAATGTGAGATTCCCTAGGACTAGAGCTACAAATAACTGTGAACTACCATATGGATGCTGACAGTCAAACCCAGGTCTTCTGGAATAGTCTCCCTGCCAGCAATCACTAAGCCCTATTTCCAGTCCTAGGTCATATATTTTATATGTTAATAGCTGTCATACTTGGTATTGCATATTTGCACGATTTCCCATTTTTCTCTGTATGTTGATTATATTTTATAGAAATATTCCACAAAAAAACCCTTAAATACTAACATATAACTTCCTTGTGAAGAAGAGTATGGTTAGCGCATAAAACAGAATAAAGGGTATCAAATATTAGACTGCATATATTTAAAGACATTCTATAAATTCTACACAAAAAAAGAGAGGTGAAAACATGTAAGTAAGTTCACACTGTTGTCCAGATTAAATGAGCTCATGAAATTTTGAAATTTTTCAGATGGCTCTAAATTGCTGAGAAATTTAATCACCATGGTGACAGTAATGTTTTGTTTTCTTTTGTTTTGTTTTGTTTTGTTTTCTGGCTCTTACATTTCCTTCAGGTTCTTATATTTCCTCACTTGTACCTTTCTTTACATTATGTGCCTTGTAAGGCTGAGGCTATTCCAACAAACAATAGATTCCTCTGCTCTACTGGATTTTCTAAACAGGACATTTCATGTATAAATTGGAAAGTGTTTTGGTGGTCAATACACTTTGATAGATAGTCAAAGAACATTCTATTACTTTTACATTTCACTTACACCTAAGAACAACACCTTTTCTCTTCATTAAAAAAAAATCTCCTTTGTGTAGCTCTTTTTATATAGGAATATTTAGTTTTAATATTGTGTCTTGTCCTAACCAACACTTTGACTAGTACTATTGTTATTGTTCTTGATGCTGATGATAGTATTTGTTACTTTTAATTCTGTGTTGACTATAGTAGACTTTTTAGTGGGGGGGGGGGGATTGGTACACTCATTTTGATCCAAAATAACTGCAGGCATTTCTATGTTCTGCTCTAGCCAGTTTTAGTTCCTGAGTAAATAACACAGAGAACTATAATTTTATTAATAAGCTATCGACATTGTGCTAGGCAGATTCTAAGCTATTCTAGCACTCTAAGGGTACTAATCCCTAGACAAATGTCCATTACTTGCCAATCTGGTTTTGCCCTGGCTCACTCTGGTCCATGTGTGTCCTCATAGTGCTTGTCCAATTGCAACCTCAAGGCAAATCCTCGTGATACTCCCACATGTTATCTCTACTCCTTCTTCCCTCCTCACAGCTTTTCTCTACTTCCTCTCTCTCTCCACGTGGGACCCCTGGCTGGAGTCAAATGCTGAGCCTTCCTATATCCTTTGCCCAGTCATAGGCTGAATCAGCTCTTTATTACCCAATCATAGATTATGGAAAACAAATTTTACATAACATTGAGACCAGAGATATTTGACCATGCCATCATCTTTACTCTAAACAGATGTCTGGACACAGAAATCAAATTTTGGGACAGAGAAATCTGCATCTAAATACATAGTGCACGTGATCAACTCCCAACCAATGACTTCTAAACAGACAGAAAAAAAGAAAAACTACAAATCTTGTATACTCATTTTTTAAAACCTATAACAATATTAAAATACAATGGAGATACACAACAACAGTGAATATATGCATTTTAATATTAATTCAAAAGGTGGCTTTATTGTATTTTGGCACATTACAAAATAACAATGAATATGTCAATCCAAAAGAAGTATGAATTGTAAGGAAACATTGTTTTAATATGGCAGTTCATAGGTCCTCCTCTGAATTTTACTTCATAAGCAAAAGTCTCCCAATTCAGTCTCCTCTCTAATTTTAAAATCTTGAAAAAAAAAATTCCATTAAGAACAACAAATCCTTAACATAAAATTTAAATACTTGATAAGCTGTTCATATTGTGATTGTTAGCTTAAGGTTCTCAAGAGATTTGGTTCTGAAATTAGATACATAACTTTACTGCCAAAGGATATTCTTCCAATTTAATGAAACTCTCAGAAACTAGACCAAGCAATGTAGACATCAAAGAGATCTGTTCTTAAAAGTTTTGGCTTCACATGCCTGACTCTTTATTCTCAAAAGAACAGCAAAAGTTGTTCAAACTATGCCATTCTACTCAGTTTGGGGAGTGATTTCTCCTTAACAGTAAAATAAATGTCTAAGATTTAGGCCTATAGCTTTCACGTGGCCATATGATTTATCACCCTAACTGGGGTACGTTTAAGGACAAAGTTAATAACTACATGGAGAATTAATTACAGGTATAAAGTTGGACTATACAGAGAAAAGACTGGTGCTTAGTCGTGCTTGTAACTTCAATGAGAAGTGAATAAAATGAATTTTCTTCACTTTTCAAGTTCTTTCTTGCCATCTTAAAGCAATACTAGTTGTTAGAATGTCTCCCCTTAGGGTAGCTTTGACTATTATTCAATAGACTTCTTTTTTCTCTTGTTTGGGGAATTTATAGAAGAATCAGCCCCTGGGTCTGCTTAAGAATATTCTTGGCACATCTATTACTCTTTTCAGTTGGCACAAAGTAAGAAGCAGCAAGATCTTCTGGGATATGTGTACCTTTCAGTATTTTTCCTGATATTTATAAATTTGGTTTTCCCCAAAAAACATGTACATTACAATGAAAGTATCTAGGAAATGTTTTAATCTTAAAAACTTCTATTTAAATAATTTTATTTATTTCAAATCCATTTTAAATTATCAAGATGAATATGATATTGGAACTGTTTTTGACTAATTACAAAATTCTCAATGTTGCTATTCATCTGCAAAGGAAACTTGGATGACAGAACCATTATATACCAAATTTCTGTTAGCGGTGGACTCAGGAAGTTGAACTGCTTAAGATGGGTCTGAAATACAAATACTTCTAATATCACAGTGCTGAAAACTCTGTTGAATGCTGACATAGAGTGACTTATATATAATAACCTTGTAAATGCTCACATTTCTACAAAGATATGAATAATTTTATGTTACTTCATGGTCTTATTCTGAAGCAATAAGTCGTTATCTATGTACTTCTTTGCTGTGATTGAAGTTTAAGTGAGTGAGCTAAATTCCACTGAGTTCTGTGAAACTTAAAAATCTGAATATTGAATGGCAGCTCTGAGGAGTTTATAAATAAATGCAGTCATGAGGGAAGCTCTTTCACCATAGTCCAGAACAATAACTTGATTATATAATACACTGTGTAACCTATACATATAAAATGCCAGTATACAGATAACTTCATCAACCAAATTCTTCGTGAATTACAAATGAATGTCAATATAAAGTTAAGGTAGATTAAAAACTTTAAATATCTATGAAAAAAGAGTGTTCTAATTAAAAGTAACAGATTTTCTAAACAGATCACGGCAAATTGTTTCATTTAGCATCCTCAAAAAAAATGCCTGATATTTTCATTTCTCTAAAATGATTAATCTTGAAGTTATTGGATGAAAATGGATTACAGTCAAGTTAACAGAGTGATGTAAAAGTGTTCTAAGCACACACAACTGGAAATGTATCAAAGGGTTATTTGAAGTCAGTAAACAACACAAGGAACAAACACAGGAATTTTTAGGTTTAACCCTTCATCCTTTACTCTATTAATGAACTCCATACCACCATTCAGGTGTCTTACATATGCTGAAATTTTGTCTTAACTACTAAAGATTCTAAGTGCCAGTGCTTGCTTAGGAACCCAAGGTCACCTGATACTGTCATGAGGAAGTAAATCAGGCCAGGTTAAAAGGGTGACAGGACAACTGAGGCTGGGACTATTTCACTGAGAGCTATCAGACATTTTATACCATTATCAGAAACAAAACATGATGACATATGGTAGGATCAAAAAAGTTGTAATTGCCAGGATACAATTACATTTGCAAGTTATAGAGGGTACACAAGATTAATGTATGAGACCAATAGTCTTGACATCCAAGGAAGCATACAGAGAGCAAAGAAGCCTGAATGTGTCACTGCCTCTCCAGAACTGCAAATCACATTGTGACCCAGTAGCCATGGACTTTAACCTGAAAAACTTCCTCTCAAGTCAGCTCAGCCAAGCCACATCCATGGTTACCTGCAAAAGACATCTGAAATAAAACAAAGAACCAAATAATATGGAGTTGGATAGATGGTTCAGCAGTTAAGAGCCCTGGATCTTACAGAGCAACCAAGATCAGTATCCAGCAATCACATAGCTGTTCATAACCTCAGTAAGTCCAGTTCCAGAAAATCCAGCACCATCTTCTGGCTTCTATTGGCACACATAGTAAACACCTTGATGAACATAATAATAATCAAACAAAATATCCATCTTCCAATTCATGACACCTAATAATAATTTAGACATACATATAAAATAGGATGATTGTAATCATGATAAAATACAGATTTTGAGCTAGAAAAATCATCCTCAAGTAAATATTGGTTTCAGGATAATCAAAAGATTCTCATCAGTGAAATGGAGAGATACTAATTAACGGAGAGATTCAAATGTTATGTTGCTGACTTTGGAGAAAAAGAAAGTTGTCATTCATGAATAGATATGGATGTCCAGTGAATCTGGAAAGGCAAAAGAAAAATATTTTATGTATTTCCAGACAAAAGAAAAGCTGTATGGACACTATATTAGTTGGTTAGGAACCATTTTGAACTTCTGATTTTTACATCAGTAATAGTAACCTGCTACAATGTATACCATTTAGTAATTATTTGTTCTTTAATTCAAGAAATTTATAGTAGATGCAGAGGGAAATAATACACAGCTTAAATAATGTTGTGGATAAAACAGCTGCAATCTAAATCTATAAATTAATAAAACCAATTTTTTCCTCCCTGAGGATAAAATCATGTCCTATGATCATGTATTACTAAAATATGGTAATATTTATTGAGTATTTTCTAACTGCTAACCACTTAAGTCTAATCTAACAATATTGCCTAATTTTTATTATATTATTTTTGAAACAGCTTTTCAGAATTAATATACCTAATGTGGCTTTCCTAAATAGGAAGGTCAGAATTTGATCCTATAAAACTGAAACACTAAGTGATCATGTCTATCATTACAGGGCTAGCAGAATTTAGTTGAATAAAACCCAGTATAAGTATATACAAGCAAACAGTAGCCACAGCATGAATTTACATATGTGTAAGAGGTGAGTCATTTCTGGGGATAGTCAAAACAACAATTTTATTGCATAGGTATCATAATTTAGAATTTTCATAGCCCTCCCCTATATGTCAACATTTCTTTTAGTTGAAGATTTAAAAAAAAAAAAACAACTTTTATCTCTTTTCAATTCAATGGCTTGATTAAGTAGCTTGTGATCTTGAGATATCACAGATATTATGCTAGGCTGTAAACACATGTACACATGTAAACCCTTACAAAGAATATTAAATGAAACTGAATTATTGATCTTTTTATATTCTCATGTAAGGTCATGAAAACATGTACTTCAAGCCACCAATTTTTATAGTGTAGACAAAGGAGTTAATGGACATAAAATATTTTATAGTTTTCTCTGCCCTAATTAGCAAGCTAATACCCTTATGATAAATATATCTCTTCTCATTCTACTGATTAGAATCATGCAAGGGAAAATTTATTTTGAATGTCAAAATGAGAAATGTGTATGCTTCTGTTGAAAAAATGTTAGCATGAAAGATTTTAAGTAGAAAAATTACTGTGTCAAAATTTAAACTTAGCAAATGAAAAACTAAGTGAGAGATGCTGCTTTAATATCTGTCAAGCACTGGACCACCAACCAGGCAGCATATCCCAGATGATATGAGGCTCCCAACACATATACAGTGGAGAACTGCTGGGCCTGGGTTTAGTCAGTGAAAATGCACATAACCCTCAAGAGACTAGAGGCCCCAGGGCATTTAGAGGTTTGATTGGGTGGGAGGTGGGTAGGTGGGGACATCCTTGTGGAAACAGGAAGGTGGAGAGGAGGTATAAGATTTGGAACAGTCAGAGGGTGGACTGGGATGGCGGGGTGGGGTATAAAATCTGGAGTGTAAAACAAATCAATCAATCAATCAATCAATAAGACAAAAAATTTGAAATATAAAGCAAACAGTATTGAATAAATAAGATAGAAACTAGAAGAGATTTTAAAATAAAATAAAGAATTTTAACTATAAATCTTTAAAATATATTCTGAATTAAACTATATTCTGTGTCATTACAATACAGATTATCAGGAACTAAGGAAGCATTTAACATTTAAAATGGCTATAGAAGCTTGTTGGCAATTAATTAGGAATAGTCAAATGAGGTTGTTACTTGGTAAATGTGTGCCTTAGAGAAGTGTGTTGTCTTTGAAGCCAATATCTTGTAGCAACTATTAATTTTAATGAAAAGTAAAAAGGGGATAGGATGAAAATTGTGCTAAAATAATTGTTAAATTTCACAATTGTTATGTAGCATACAGTGATTTGGTTTTACAGTGTTGAAATTTTTAGCATCATTGAACTTATGGTGTTTGCCATGGTTATCTGGAAGAGAATGAGCCCTAAATGTGCATTAACACTGAAGACATAGTCAACTGAATGAACATAAATCAAGACATGTTCACAATTTTTAGTAGGTCATTAAGAGAGGGTTAGTGTAATAGAAGAAACTGAGAATGACTGGAGATATTTAAATTGGCTAATAAAGATAATAGTTGATTGTGGAGAATAATTAAAAGATTCCACAGAAAATTTGAAATCAAAATGTACTATATGATAAATATGGGGAGGGAACTCAACAGAAGAAAGTAAAAGGGCATCAAAGAGAATATGAGAATTACATGTGCAAATTAATAAACTCAAAACAATGGGACTTCACTGAATTAAAAATTATGTATCATTATTATTCAACTTCCCAAAAGAAGTTTATTATAACATATTTTTTTAAATCCTACTTTTAATGATAGTTCTTAAATGCTTTAACCTCCCTTCTAGCCTACCATCAACCATAGTTAGTGGAAAAGAAAAGATAGAGGGGAAGTGGACCTGTTTAGAAATGGTTCTTTGGAGCAACTCCAGTCTGTGCTGTCTGGAAATTATCAGTTCAGTTCACTGCAGTGACATATAGATCCACTCACAAACACTTCATGGATGTACAATCAATCCAATTCTGTAGAGTCAGGATAGACAATACAAATCATCAGTGCTGACACTACATAGCAGAGATAGCCAGACCTCAGCCTTGGCAAAGGCCAGCAGGAGGGACCAGAACCAACAGTTCTCCACTGTGCCTCTCTCAGCAAAGCAAAGATCAGTGAAGATGTAAGACCAACAAGCATTGCACAGCTAGCTCACTCAGCAAGCCAAGCTCAGTCTTTGTCACTGTCTACAGAGACACCTCTATACTTAATCCAAACATCAGGAGTCCTCCATGGGTCTTGCCTCAGCATGTGCCCTGCCCCAGCACATGAGTCTATTCCAGCCAACATAACCTGTGTCCACCTCAGTGAAATGTTCCCTCACATGTTTGGTTAGCAAAACATCCTTTTGCTTGTGTACACTTCAGGAAAACTCTTTCACATGTTTGGTTGTCCCAGCAAAAGACCATCCAACACTTTCCAAAGAACCCTTAAGTTTCTATTTCAATGTATTGATACACCAAGATCACAACTAACCTGGTATTTGGATAACTGGTTGAAGAGTTGATCACCTTTTATCCCACCTATGTGTAAGTACAAATGCTTGCCCCCAAACCCTAATAACATATGATGGTTTGTTACATGCTATCAGGCTATTTTATTAGAAAGCCTTTTCTTTTCTTTTTTATTTTATATCATTTTTACTGTTCCTTTAACATATATATATATATATATATATATGCTTATGTATACATATACATATGATTTTATAAATATAGGTGTGTACATAATATAAAACCTATATTGTCTAATATAGTGTTGACTTGTGTATGTGTATATATCGCTAATTATTTAGAGTTAGGAAACTTATCAATGAACTCCTCCCTGGAGAAAAACAGATTCTTCCTCTGTCAGCACCCAGTGACTACCTATAACTCTTCACCTAGGTGGTGGAGCTCTTAAAACTTTCCATATCTACATTAACATGTGGACTGGTTTCTTCTTGTGAAGGTCTTGTTGACGTTGTATGGATGGGGCAGACTTGTTCTGTCCCGTAGACATCATCTCTCAATAGTTACTCCAGATAGCTGACTCTTAAAATATTTACTTTCCTTCTTGTTTGATGCTCTCTGTAAACAGGATAGAGGTTATTAGTATTGAAGATATCAATTTCTATACAAACTTTCTTAGTCTATAGATCAATGGAATATCTAGGATTAAAACTAAAAATATCTAGACAATTTTTTTAAAAAGTTATTTGAGTTCGAGACTGCTTAAATCATAGAGTCGTGATAAAAGTAAACGATATGTTTGTGAAAATTTTAAAATGTAACCTTGAATAGGTTACAGACTTTTGAGGGAGGCAGGGAGGTACCTGAATGTAATTCTTTGCAGAAAGGGAAGAAGAGAATGGTTAGAACCACAGGCTTACTGCTTACATTCTACAAATGCCACAGTTCCCATAAAGGGCTTACCCATCCAGCTACCATATATTTTAATTCCCACCCCTTTCCTTTTTTCAGGTACATAGTAGTAATGGCACTATCCTCTGGTATATTGGGTGCTTATTTCATTCCATTTACTCTGTCACATTGTATACAATTAAATTTTTTCCTTCAGTTATGTCCAATCACTTATCTATGTGTGTCATCTGTTCCCTCTTAGAACTATAACTGATTAATTATAAAATATAAGTGTATGTACAAATGAAACATCCTGAGGATTGGACAGGATTTCCTTTTTAAGCTTCATATTGACTACCCTTTCTTTACCACTGGTAGTGAAATCCATCTAAACCTTGATACAAAAATGCCTTTAGCTGAAGTGAATCATCCAACCTACCAGGTTGATTTATTTTTCCATTATGGATAATAAAACTAATGCATAAGAAAATATTTTCTGATCTATTGTCATTATCACCTTGCCATTTATATTAAAGAGATAATCTCTGGAAGAGACTTGATCAATATTAATAGGTTTTTTCAAAAGACCTAGAGGAAGAGAAAGGTGAAGGGACAGATTTGCATGAAGGATTGTAGATAGAAACAAATGAAGATGTGCATCTCCTGTAGAAGGGAGATTTTTTGTGGAAATTGCTCCACACAAATGTGTCAGCTGAGAAGTCCCTCAGAAGACTGTCTGCAAGTTCCAGAACCAGGAAAATAATCACTTAATCCATGTTTGAAGTGCTAAGAAGCAGGAACTTAATACATCTTGGACAAAAGGAGTGAATCAGAGAGGGAGAATTTTTCATTTGTAGATATTATTGCTTTATTCTGGTCAGCTAGCAATTGATTGGACCAAACCAAGACATACTAATATAACTGAGAGACATGAGATATCACAGAGTAGGGAGGCCTGGAAGTGGGATGGGAACATCCTCTTGATATTGGAGAGGACAAATGGGAGGAAAAACTGTGGGAGGGTGGACCTGGAGTCAGGTAACAACTGAACTGCAAACAATTAAAGTAATAGTAAAAAAATTCTGCTTCATACATTCATTGTTTTTAATAGCTGAGTGGTACTCCATTGTGTAAATGTACCACAGTTTCTGTATCCATTCCTCTGTTGAGGGACATCTAGGTTCTTTCCAGCTTCTGAGTATTATAAATAAGGCTGCTATAAACATAGTGGAGCATGTGTTCTTATTATGTGTTGGAGCATCTTCTGAGTATATGTCCAGGAGTGGTATTGCTGGATCCTCAGGTCCAATTTTCTGAGAAACCACCAAACTGATTTCCAAAGTGGTAGTACCAGCTTGCAATCCCACCAGCAATGGAGGAGTGTTCCTCTTTCTTCTGCTTCAAAAAAGAAAACATTTTCATGGTCAGTCCAAAAAGCACAATATTCTACCTGCAAGGTAGACAGTTCTGACTCTAGACAAGGTAACAAAAGTAGCAATCATGAAAAATGTAAGTATATACCATAGTAAAGAAATACGAGCTGTTAAATTTGTGGGTTTGCTTTTGTTACTCAACATCAAAATTTTTAAAAAAGAAACATTATTATCTACTCTTGGGGTGGTTATTATAGGATTTTTATGTGTATCCCAAACTGTTCTGGAACTCACTCTGAAATCAGGCTGGCCTTGAACTCATAGATATCCTCTTACTTCTAGCTCCCAAAGCTGGGATTAGAGGTATGCACCATCATAACTCAGCTATTATTATCTACTTTTATTGTTAATGTTGGTATAACTGTAATGAGAATAGACATTCAACAAGTTTTGTTGAGATACATATTCCACTTTTAATATATGAACAAATTCCGATTGATCTTCAAATGTGTTGTTTTCTAAATGTTCTTTCATCTGTAAGGATAACAAGCTTATTATTTTAAAAGAAAAACTGATTCTGACTTCAGCAATGCAAAGCACTGTTTTCCCTGAACTGTAAAATTGTGAGCAATTCGCATGTTAGGACACTATCTGCAACACATGCAAACTGAAGCATTTGTCCATCTTGTCAGTTGTTTGAAAACCTTACAAGTAAACACAATGCTGGTTGCTTTTGAATTGAATGCTCTCTAATTCACACTTAAGAAAAATATGATATTTGAGATCTGGAGTGCATTATGTTTTGGCTACTTATTCCATTCCTTGATTAGTTTCCAAGTCCTGGTTTATCTATGATCTGAATGTGTGATTCAGCACACAAAAACTAAGCACATTTTTGCATTATTATTCTCATTACTAATTTCTACATTTTTTATAATTTTTTTTAAGTTGTTGTACTGGCTAGCTTTGTTTCAACTTGACACAGCTGTAGTTATCAC
>NC_034606.1:15311433-15312917 GCF_900095145.1 Mus pahari | reverse complement strand
CATGGCTTCTGCATCAGCTCCTGCTCCCTGACCACTTGAGTTCCAGTCCTGCATCCTTTGGTGATCAACAGCAGTATGGAAATGTAAGCCAAATAAATCCTTTCCTCCCCAACTTGCTTCTTGGTCATGATGTTTGTGCAGGAATAGAAACCCTGACTAAGACAGTTGTCAAAGAAATAATTTTAAAAAATAAAAATAGGTACAGGTCAGTAAAAGATATAGTAAGAAGTAAGCCAATACTATTTAAATACAGTCTCTGGTAAATTTAAAGGAGACTTAAACTAAGGTGGCAGAAACTTTCACTTGTGGTATGCTTAGCTACAGTGGTCTTTCTGCCTTTGTGAGAGAGACCTTTTACTTGAGAACTGTGGAATGAGGAAAGACCAGCTTATAAAGGGAAGGTAGGATGGATAAGTCATCAAATATTCTGGACACAATGAAGAGTAAGGCGTTTCATATTCTGCAGGCCATTTGTTACCACAAATCAAGTCTGGCTCTGGAGTAGGAAAACAGCCACTGACAATGCCTAGATTCACAGGCATGCATGTATGCCAGTAAAATGTGATCAAAACTGACAGGGCCAAGAAGTGGGAGTGGGTGGGTAGGGGAGCAGGGCGGGGAGTATAGGGACTTTCGGAATAGCATTTGAAATGTAAATGAAGTAAATACCTAATAAAAAATTGGAAAAGAAGACAAATATTAAAAGAAAAGAAAAGAAAACCATAGAGCACTATATGCTCTTAACCTTAAAATTTAAGTGGCTTACATGAAGTTTAATAAATTCCACTGATCTTCCATGGCTGTCAAAATCCTGGATAATTTTCTGCCTCCTAATCTCTTTAAACACCTTTAGTGTCCTCACTTGTCCCACTGAAGACACCCAAGGCGTGCTGCAGTTTCTTAGGCTGAGCTACTACTCTCTTGTGTTAGATCTTTTGCGCAGGTTCTATTTTAGACTAAAAGCAGGTGTTACCAAGCAATAGTTCATAAACCAAATTTCTATATTTATAATTCCTTGTGCTGATTAAATATTCAGATACACTAATATTTCCAATGAAATGATTGATCATAGTTATTCCCTATTGATACCATCAAGGTAAAGTTCTTAATGCTCATCAAGAATGAAGTCATAATAGTAAGTCACATACAAGATGCTTGGCCAGGATCAGAATGTTGATAGATACTTTAAAGAAAATGGGATATAGTGACAACCATAGTGTGGAGAAATGTTCTAAATGAAACAGTCTGTTTGGAATTCTTGTGTCTGCATTTGTTCTACCTTATTGTTATTCTACACACAAATTTCTCTTCCCTACTTGGCTGATCATAGTGTCTTATTCAGGGTTTCTATTCCTGCAAAAACATCATGACCAAGAAGCAAGTTAGGGAGGAAAGGGTTTATTTGGCTTACATTTCCATACTGCTGTTGATCACCAAAGGATGCAGGACTGGAACTCAAGCAGGTCAGAAAGCAGGAGCTGATG
>NC_034606.1:15294481-15310227 GCF_900095145.1 Mus pahari | reverse complement strand
ACAGAGAGAGAGAGAGAGAGAGAGAGAGAGAGAGAGAGAGAGAGAGAGAGAGAGAGAGAGACAGCAACAGAGAGAAAGAGAGAGAGAGAAACAGAGAGACACAAAGTAAACAAAGAGAAATAAGAAATACAGAAATTATAGTAAAATATTCAACAAGAGTATTTTAACTGTAGATTTTGTACTAGTCTATATTTGAAGTACTAATTCTTTTAAGTAATACTTACAGTAATTAATCCTGATAGAGTTACTCCTGAACTAATAAGGAAAGACCCACATGGAGTTACATGGAGGGGTGTGGCAAATAGGGAAAAGATATTTTATTTGAATTAGATGACACATTACAAAGACCAGAGACAAAAAAAAAAAAAAAAGTATGATTTAAATGTTAGACAGAAAACCAATTATCTAGTGCTTAGTAGGCTGAGACAGAAGATTGGATGGGAGTCAAAACCCAGCTTGGACTGAAGCATGAGACCTTGTGTCAAACAACTTACAACATTTTTGTAGACCTCTTGCAAGGTCTAATGATTGAAGCAACTTCATAATGAGTTCTAGAGTGTGTACTGATATTCATTAGATGATAAGACATGTTGACAGAAGATTACTAAGTATCTACATTGAAGTACAGTTTAATTGCTATAAGAGGTAGTATTACTCCTAAATCCTTTATTAAGAACATGAAACAAAGTTGAATATTTTGAGAATTAGGATTAGATGATTAGAAGTCTTTATAAAATTAAAACTAAAACCAAAAGTAACCTGTAAAAGTAAAAATAATGGAAAATTCCCAGTATCACATATAAACAAACATAAACTTGAATTTTAGAAACCTTGATTCAAAAGAGAATTTATCACTACCGGTCATTGGATTCTTAGCTAATTAACCAGTAACAACAATTGTCTCTTCATACAGTTGATGTAGGTTTATCTGATATTGCTTTATTTTATTTTCCACATACAATTTACATTTATTTTCTTCTCATAGTTTTAATTACATTCATTTTGTTTTATTTATTTTCAAGAATATCACAAATGACATTTATATTTTCTAAGAAAATGTAGGTGGCCCACTATGTTTACATTGATTCTATGTGCTTTATATTTGTTGAATGATTGAGTGGAGGAATGAAAGCCATATGATTTAAAAAGGGAAGTATGAAGCTTAAAGTTTGTATACTGTAATTCACAATGCTTAAAGGAGGCTTAACTGATTTGAAAATACAATTGAGGGTCTTTTTCTATCTAAGAAAAACTAACAGATAGTATAATGATGGTAGCACCAGATAGATCTGTACTCTCTACCAGTCAGAAAAAAAAAATCCACAACTCTTTGGGTTCAACTCTTTGGGTTTCCAAATATGTGAGAACCAGCACAATGAAAATAGATGAATAGAAACATTTCTATAGACAGTATGAAAGAATAATAAGGTCGGCTAAATGATGAAGGTAATACAAACAGAACTTTTTTTCAGAAACAATTCAAAAGGAATGAGTCATTTTAGAAACACAATGATTGTTGAAGGGACAGTGCTGTAAGTAGTGATTATAAATACCCACCAAAGAAAAAATGGCCATGTCTAGGTTTTCTTATAAAGACTCCTAATTTCATCATAGCTTTTTAGCCACATCCATTCACAGTTGAAAACAGCACCATAATAAGCATCAACTTCAAACATAAAAGCATGAATCATGACAAATCAATTCTTTCTTTTGCATAGGTAAGACCTATTCTGAGTTCCTGCTAGGAATGTAAAGGTTTTAGTTTAAGAATACATGTTTTTTTTCATGAACACTGTTTCTTTTTTTTTAATGAACACCCTACTAGACTTATAAAAACTAACTATTCACGCTGAAGAAATGGCTGAAACAGAATATTGTTTGCTGCTCAATTAAAATGACCAGATTTTGGATGTACATAACCAACATATAGAATATAGCATACATATCTGTACTCCCATAAGTATGAAAGAAAAGACATTAAAAATCCCCGAGACTTGCTGTCAGTCAATCTTGCTGAATTGGCGAGTTCTATATTCAGTGAAGGAGTTTGTTTCAAAAAATAAGGTAAAAGATGAAGAAGGATAACATCTGTTGTAAAAATCTACCCCCACCCCAGGAACAATCACATGCAACTGCACATATGCTGTGATGACTTAGGGGGAGAGGTAGAGAGACTAGACAAAGCCATTGAAACTTTCCTGAGAACACTCAGGCTTAATGGATCAATTCACCTTGCTATTTTTCCTGTAACATGTTCTCTACTGCTTATATGTATTGGAATTGCCTTGAATTTATTGATCTATATTTTAAAAGATCTCCTTCCTACAAGAAGTGCACAACACTGACTAGTATTTAAATATCAGAGCCAGGTGAAGGAATTAAACAGAACAAAGTATTGCAATGTTGTGCCTAAGGTGCTATGGGGGAAGAAGAAAGGGTTAAGGAAGGAGATGGAAATTTAAATTTAAGGCCAACTTTGTTGATTATACATATAATCTTCTGTATGGCTTCAGGCAAATTACTTATACTCTCTGACTCTCTTTCTGGTATATATGTCAAGAGATCTCTTGTCAACATTGTACATTTGGACCAAAAATTTCCAATTGTTACTACTCACTGTAAGTCTGGTTAGGATGTGACATTATCTAGTATGTTGGTCTTAGAAGATCAAATGTTCCCTATGTTGTGCTTTTGAGCCAGTTCCATTGAGATAGGTTGTGTTCTGGAATCAGCTGTGCTTGGGAACAGTCTAGGTTGGTGTGAATTAATAGATGGTTCTCAGATTGAAAAGAAAGCATCCTTAGTATAGTGATATATATATATATATATATATATATATATATATATATATATATGTATGCATATTCTATCTTCTATTTATCAACCTATCATTTATATCTCTATATATCTGTATCTTTATATCTATAATCTATATAGATATTATAGACATATATATTTATATACATACATTTGAAATACTTTAAAATATAAATATTTGTATAGTCTTAAAACACATTCCTAAGAATTGGAGATGAATTTCTGTGGATCAACTAGTGGATATAATGTTTTATATTTGATAATCATTGCAACTGATGTTGAGCTTGTTTTGACCTCTGCAGATACATGTTCTTTAGGAGCCTTTGAAATGAATCTAGCTTAGAATTACTGTGTTTTCTGACAGTTTTGTTCACTCATTCATTCTTTAATTTCATGCTATTCATGATCTTATAATAACTGCAGAAATCAATAAGAGAAATGTTCTGTACCTGAAAGTATGCATATTGTGAGAGCTATATCTTACAATGTCTTGTTAAAAAATATATAGTTACCTACTGATTTCAATCACAGATGTTTAATAAAAAAAAAGATTCACTTGGAAACCCTGATTTAAAAGGTTAAAAAGCCTTTTGGTATTATTATTATTGTACTTCTTATACTGTATAGAATGGCAGTACCTGTTTAATTTTGTCAACATTATAAAATATACATGCAGACTATTCAGGTCCCGAGTAAACATTTCCATAAATAAATCAAAACCTTTCAAACCACCAGCATAATAAATAGAGTGGTTATAAATGTGCCGCCATTTTAAATGTACAGCGATTCCTCTGTTGTCTTACCATTTAGCCATTTGAGCAGAAGATGTCCTTGAGGCAGATACACCTGTAATATACTAAAATTCTTTGTAACTTTGTTAAACAAGCGGGTTGAGGCATAGCTTTGAACATAATAAAACATCTGACCTCATTGCTAGAGTCAAATCTGTGCATTGCTTGAGGCCCAACAATCAGCTTGTTTGCTATACTTAATTCAATGTTTCCTTGAATGTCAATGGCAGAAAGAACAACAGCCCTATCTGAATAACTCCACTAGATAATGGTTTCTGGGACCCGAGAGCAGTGGTACCGACATTGTCTCTCTAACACAGAAATATAAGAAATCCAGCACAAGGGAGTAAAAGTAATTAACTTCCTTTTATACAAGAAGAAATGGGCACTGGCCTGAGCTCACAATAATAATGTAATCATAGATGGAAACTGTAATTTTCAAATACCAAGTCTGTTGTTTTCTCACCAGAGCATAACATTCCAGGCAAGGAATAAACATAAAAATGGAAAAATAAAAGCATCAAAGGGCAAAAACTTCTGTTTATATAACTTAAGAAGATATATTAACTATTTGAGTTCCACTTTAAATGAATAAAATATAATACTTGGTAGAATGGGGAGAGTAAGAGGAATGTCAGAAATAAATGCTTCATTTTTCCGTAGAAAATATATCGTTAATATCACTTGAAGACTTATGCTACATTTAGTTTCAGCTATCAGAACCTTCAAATAGCTGCCCAACGTGACCCAACTCTTCATAGGAATACAGCATAACTAAACTTATGTAGAAAACTTTTTTGCATATATTTCAAACTTACAAAATATGATGCAGAATCGATTAATTTCTCTGCTAAGAGACAAGCAAACATCTGAAGTTCTAGATAGTTTCATCTAGTTTTCTTGTCTTGACTTTTTTTTCTGTCCTAAGTTTGAATTGAAGAAATGTTACTTCTTTCAAGCTATTCATTTTACCTCCCTTTCCTTTTCTATATTCTCCTTTTCTTTTACACACACACACACACACACACACACACACACACACACACGATATAGACAGGCAAACCTTGCCTTAGAATTACCATTAATGGTGATGTCTCAAGAGATTAATGCAGTACAAAGGTAACGTACAGATTAGAGATAGCATTTTAATATGATTTTAACTGGATGCAATTTACCATTTTCCTGCATAGTGTATTGACTTTTGTCCCTTTCCTGCTATTTCTCCAACACAAGGCTACAATATTCATTCTAAATTTTTCACCTGACTGTTGACTGATTAACCATAAAAAAACACACAGTTCTAATATCACTTATATTAAAATTTATAGTTAAAATTCAAGAAAACCATCAACATCTAAAGGGTAGGGTAGGATATAAAAAAAGATCTGCCTATTTCTCTTGATTTTCTAGAAATGTGTGACATATAACAGAGGTATTATAGGAAATCCCATATTGTAAACTGAATGGAAGGGATTTGAAAGCTGATGGTTGACTTCTTCATTATTTGGTTGCTGACCCGAGAAAGCTCTGACTGATTTTATGAAGGAGTGCCTGTTGAAAAAATAGACACAGCTGTGCAGAACATGTGCTAAGACTAAGTGGCAGCAGGGGACTCAAGCACCTGCTGTCTGGTGAACTGAAATAGGCAACTAGAGAGGAAAAATAACCAGATTTAAAGTAGTTACCAAAACCACACATTTTCAAAACATTCTGTATTAACATGGGTATTAGAGCATGTCCAACTTGAGTACAGGCTGCATTCTAAAGGTTGGGGAACAAAATGGACAGATCTATGTAGAGCTGAACATAGACATTTTGAACATCACTCACTGTTGGACTCTTACAATACAGATGTATGCTAAAGTGCAGCCTTTTACAAAAGCCGCCATAGTCATGCTGCTGAGAGTTGCATTCGCCTCCTCTCCTGGGTTCATGATGTTGAAAGCAGTGCAGTGGGAGGATGGGGCTATCAGACAGCTAAGCAGATCATAACCATCTGAGTGGGGACAAAGCTGTGTCTTCTCCTCTTCTCTCTCTTTGTACACATGAACTGCCCTTAAAGTTGGAAACACAGCATTCAGTTATTGGCAATGCTGTAAACCTTAAAATTGATTCTACAAGCAGATATAGGTTGCATAAAGTGGTGTTGGTCTAGACATTGTGGCAAGTATTCAAAAATAGCGTTTAAAGATTTGCCTTGGAAGCCGAACTGGAAGAATAGAGCTTGTTGTTAAAGCATGCTTATAAAGGCAGGGCCTTCATAAGGAGTGAGATGACAGCAAGCCCTGTAAGCTATTTTTCTGAATTCTTACTTGAGCTTGAATACCCAGAGTGTAGCCGGTCCAAGTACTAGATGAGTAGAAAAGCAAGAAGCAATCTACCCAACTCCTGAAAGTACTTGCAAAATCAGTTCTCTGATAATTTTGCCAAATATATTATCATTGTACAGCTGTGGTGTGTGTGTGTGTGTGTGTGTGTGTATGTGTGTTTTCTTTTGAGTGAACGGTTAACAGCACTTCCTCTGAATGTCAGCATTTTAAAAGAAATTACATGCATTTCTGTAAAAACTGTCTGGAACATATATTCACTCTGTTGTGAGTCACTGACATGTCTTTATCAAATATTGTGTACATACAGACAGTCCTTTCTCAAAGATCCATTTGAAGGCAAATTTGACCAGAGGGTCTATTACCAATATAGGGTAAAGGATGGAACTCAAGAAGATGGGTAATCTACCCTTTCTCTGTGTGGAAAAGTCCACAAAGTCTTGAGCTATAAAAAGTACAGTGGCTAGCTGTTAGACTTGCCCCCCCCCCCCAAATAAAAGCTAGCACTTTAAAGGCAATACCACCAGCATGCAGCAGAGCCACTGTAGTTTTGATAATAATGACTTGGTCTTGGCAATAAAGACAGGTGATTCAGGACTTGAAATATAGAAATTTGGGGGTTGTGGATATTTTTAAGTGTTACTGTCTTCTTCAGACATAAGCCCAGTAGACCATAATACAATCTCTCTTAGAATTCACTATAGCTAAAGCTGGTCTTAAATTGCAGAAGAACTCCTGCTCAAAATGCTGACAAACATTGTAATTGGAGGTGTAGTCCAGCGTACCTGACTTATATTATATTACTTAGTTGAATGGTTGATTGATTGCTTGGTTGGTTGTAATATAATATCAATATGTCACTCTGGCTGGCCAAGAAGTTGCTATGTGATCCATAGTGGCTTCAAACTTGCAAGGATATGACTATCTTTATCTCCCAAATGCTCAAAGTTATATGACCAATCCAACCTGTGGAGGTAATTTCGCAGTGTTGGTACTGTTTTTGTAAACTTATCTTTCCAACTGCTAGAATCTACTTCCTTTATTCTCATTTTAATTTCTTAATGGTTTCTGTTCAGTACTTAAGGAGAAATCTCTATTCTATTTCCCTTTTCTAGGGAGATTCATTCATCCTCACTAAATTGATCCTTTTTACTTAACCTGTCTGGGTCTATGAAGTAGTGTTCTACTTGCTCCATATCCTTGCCAGCATGAGCTGTCACTTGTGTTATTGATTCAGTCACCCTGGCAAGTACAAGATGGAATCTCAAATTAATTTTGATTTGCATTTACTTGATGGTTTAGGATGGTGAACTCTTTTTTTAAGTGTTTCACATTCATTTGATATTCCTCTATTGAAAATTCTGTTTAGATCTGAACCCCATTTCTTCGATTGGCTTACTTTATTTATTTATTTATTTATTATTTATTTATCTATCTATCTGGAATTGGAGGATATGTGGGCATGATGTGGAAGCTTAGGACAGTGGAAACTTCCTGGAATCTGCGTGGATGATCTCAGTGAGGTCTCCTACTATAGCAGATATGAAGCCTCAATGGGCCATATCTTACAGTCATACAAGGCTTCCAGTGGCAAAAAAAAAGGATTATCTTATTTTGAGTTATTGGCCAATGGAATCCCATGGAGTTTCCAAAATGACCCAGGCTGATGTTAGGACAGAGGGTTCCTCTCTTCAAACTGACAGCAAGGCAATATCTGCATAGATCATTGAATGTGGAAAGGCTGAGCTGGTGCCTGCAAGGACCCTTCATCTTACTTCAGAAAGTAAGAAGTCTGACAACACTAAACAAAACTTAGGTACAGCTCCCTATGTGGTCATCCTACTGCCCATAATTCCACTGGAGTTTAATTCCTTTAATTTATTAGAGTCATGTAATTTAAAAGTAATTTCAATACAAAATGAAAAAAAAAAGTCTTACTATTTCTGGTTAATACGCTATACTTTAACAGATAATAAAAATAATTTTTTATAACATGTATGAAAATCTCTGCTTATCCACTGAAATTTTTCCTGAAATGTTCATCATAATCTAAGTTAAATCAATAAATTATCAGATGCTTAATATTTCAGAGAAATAGATTAGTCTATGTGATTTCAGAGGAAACAGTATTGCCTCTTTTGAATACAGAAATGAAAATAAAGTCCAGAATGGAAAGGTGTTTCTCTGCTTGGAGATCAGGAAACCCTGGGCAAGTGAGGGTGGAAAGAGTGTAGGAATCAGAGTGTATAGAGCATACTAAGAGAACATAACTTGCTGAATCAACAAAGCAGGGCTCATATGAGCTCACAGAGACTAAAACAGCAAATACCGGGGCCTGAAGGCATCTGTTAGCTTCTGGTTATTAGCTTGGTGTTTCTGTGGGACTCTAACTGTGGAAACAGGTAGGATTCTGACTCTTGTCTACTCTTGGAACTCTTCCTCCTGTTGGCTTGACTTGCTCAACTTCTATGGCAGGAATTTTGCCTTGTTGTAATCTACTTTGTTTTGCTGCGTTTAGTTGTTGTCTCCTGGAGGTCTGCTCTTTCTGATGGGAGATGGACTAGGAGCCATATGGGGAAGAGGAGAAGGGGCGGTGGGAGGTGGGAGGGGGGAGGAATGAAGGGGAACTGGTTGTATTGTTTGAAAGAAAAGAAAGGCAGGAGGATATTTCAGGGCTTGGGGAATGCAGCTTCATTGTAGGACCCTTCCATGAAAACTCAAGACCTTGGTTCCAATTTCCAGCAATGACAATTATGTACTTATTTAATTCATAAATTAATCCAACTTGGCTCATTAGTAATATCAGCTTCTGAATTGAAGATGCATTATTTAATGTGGGACCACAAAGCCATGCAAACAAGAGAGCCTGCTCAGAGAGTGACATAGAGATATGTCAAAATCCTGAAAATATAGTCCTGAAACTGGCAGGAGTAGGACTGCTTCCTCCTTCCTTTGGCCTTCTATATCCTGGTGCTTTATGATGCCTATATGCACCACCCTTGAGGTAATCACATAGACCGATGGCCAGATTACAGATTAAACTCCCTCTCTGTCTTAGTCAGGGTTTCTGCTCCTGCACAATCATGACCAAGTAGCAGTTGGGGAGGAAAGGGTTTATTCAGCTTACACTTCCATATTGCTGTTCATCACCAAGGAAGTCAGGACTGGAACTCAAGCAGGTCAAGAAGCAGGAGCTGATGCAGAGGCCATGGAGGGATGTTCTTTACTGGCTTGCTTCCACTGACTTGCTCAGCCTGCTCTCTTAGAGAACCCAAGACTACCAACCCAGAGATGGCAACACCCACAAGGGGACCTCCCAAGCCTTGATCACTAATTGAGAAAATGCCTTACAGCTGGATCTCATGGAGGCATTTCCCCAACTGAAGCTCCTTTCTCTGTGATAACTCCAGCTTGTGTCAAGTTGACACAAAATTAACCAGTACACTCTCTCTATATAAAGACTTGTCCATCAAGCACATGGAATTTCTTTCCAATGCAAATGAAACATTCTACAGCACTTTGATCCCATCCAATGTTCCTTCATTCCCCCAAACTCTACCCACTCCCTAAAGTAGATTTAGCCCTAGTTTACTCCCAATATGGAGAGCTGATTCGCTGATAACTATCTCTGGAGAAAGCTATTTCTCTCATACAGCAACCAAGATCCTACAGAACCCACAACCCAGCTAAACTTCACCCATACCAATCCATCCCAGTGCTCAATGGTACCTGAATAGCCCAAGGGGAGAAGCAGAATTAGGGCAGCAATCGCAAGGTTTGTATCAAGGATCTATAACAATTATCACAGATTTAGCTCTTGTTCATTTCCTAGCCCTCCACTAGACTTTCCCTTACCCTCCAAGATATGATTGACTTGGGCAAAGGTTTATTTATCCTGGACTATGCTTAGAGACAAGTTCCATTAGTCTGCCACTCAAACAAAATCACATTTATTTTCTTCTCATTTTTTTCCAGCATTTTTCTTTAACCATTACTGCTCTGGTTAATATAACACTTTTAGCTTTCATTTTACTCGGCTCTTTCTAGATCATACAAGCCCTTAGCTTTGTCAAGTTGCCAGTTCGCTGCTCCAAAGCCAGGTGCTGAAAATGATCTTAATAATCTCTCCATTGCTTTGCAAACCCCAGAGGCCACTCGTCAGTCAGAAAGCTTCACTTATCTCCCATCTCCTTGACCAAGGTGTTCCAGCTACTCTGATTTCTCCCAGCTTTTGCCTCAGTACTCTTCAGAATGGACTGCTTGTAAAGTTTTGGATGCAATCTGTGTTATTTGGGGGTAGCAAGTGGTAAGTGGCCAGTGTTAGTATAAGTGTGAAAGATAAGCTTAGAGAAAGGATCAGGGAGTCTCGGTGATTTTTTTTTTTCTTTTCAGTGCATTTTGAGCAATTTATCGCAGGATAAATGACTCAAATATCTTTTCTGTAGGACATACAGTAGCAACTAAGCTGAAAGGAAAGTGGTTATGATATGAAAGATAGTCAGCAACCACCACCCTAGTGACTAAGAAAATGCATGAGTTAATTTTTATAGGTTAGTAATATACATCATACAGTAATATTAAATATTCTAAACACTTTTTAAAGTGCTTCATATTCAAACTAAATGATTTCAACAATTATGTTAAGTATGCATTTACATGTATCTTAATAAGTATCAAATTTCTGTACCTACAGTTAAAAAGAGGTCATGCTAAATATTTACATATCTTGAAAGACAATGTTGTAAATGTCATAGTGTGCTTTATGTCTATTATTAGATTTATTGTTTCATATGTTAATACATTTCCCCTTTATATTGAATCACAATTATAAAAAGAACTAAGATAATCCATCTCAATAAGATGGATCTGTTTCCCTCTCTTTGCCTCTCTCTCTCTCTCTCTCTCTCTCTCTCTCTCTTACACACACACACACACACACACACACACACACACACACACTGTAACTTTAGAAGTAAAAAAAAAACAAAAAGACACTAATGCGAGCTTTGTCAGACTTTGAGGTCTGTCTTGATGACTACTCATAATCAATCAAGCCTGTGATTCAGCTGCTATCATATAGATTACGTCTGTCATATGATGACAGCTCAAATGTGGTCTTTACAATCTTGCCCTTTTGCTAGAATGTCACACAGATTTTTCTACAATGGCAAAAAATATGCAAAGCAATGCTTATATTTAAGAAGTTTCGTAAATTGATGGCTGCCAAGGGTAAATGAGTGAGTCCTTTAAGGATGTGGCCCCTGAAAGAATACCCAAGCACCAGCAGATGACCCAACATATCCATGTTCATATAATCAGCATTAAGAAAACTCAATTGGTTTTACAAGAAAGAGAACACATAAAGTTGAAAGGGCAAAATGGTGAGAAGATAAGGAAACAAAGGTGAGGGGATGGGTGGTGGATTTCAACAAAATGTATCATATGCACTCAACTCTCAAACAATAAAAAATTAAAATTAAGAAATAATGATGTTTTCTATTGTTTACTGATTCTAAAATTGAGGAGTGCTAACCAAAAAGTGCTTAGCCTAAAGTCTATTGAAATGCTTTTTCTTCTTTTATAGTTATGCAAACATTTTGAGATTTCAATGCTCCATGAGATGTCCAGAAAGCTGAGAACCAGTCTATAGTGGTGGTTTAGACTTTGACTAGTTCTTCCAAGCATATAAGGTAACGTGAAGGTGAACAGCTCTATTTTCTCCACTACAAGTACTGTCAGGACACTAACAGCAATCAGGCTGCAGGAATCCTTGCAGGACTCCTTTGCTGTCCTATCTGAGCTTCTGTCGCTTGGGGTACAGGTCACGTGACCCAGGCTGCACAGAATCTGCCTTAGGCACACCTTTCAAGTGACCTTTTATAATCTTCTTGCATAGGACAAATCCACATATTCCAGGCTCTTTGCCAAGTGTGCTTATTCCGCATGTAGATGCCAGTCACGCACGCCCAGGTTGGAGAGTTATTTTGTGGTATTAAAGTGCATCCCTCTCAGCACAAAGCATCTTCCTTCAGCTGAGTAGACCGACCTCAGTTGAAACAACTATTTCATTTTTAAAAAGAGGAAGTAAACACTCTGTCATATGGGTGGATTAAACTAGTAAAATGATCACAAATTAATATGTGTGTGCATTCTGCTCAAAGCCATCCACACTTATTTATTTATTCAAAGTCCACATTGATACATTTTAAGCCTTGTTATATTCTGGTAGTTGTCACTGGGCAGAAACTCAAAGCAGGTTGTTATCATTGGAATAGGACATATCCTTAAGAGGGTCCTTTGTTCAACATTTTCCCCAATATGGTGGTACTGTCTTGAGAGTAGGCAGTTTGAACTGTTATGGGTTTTTTGAGGGTTTGTTTGTTTGTTTGTTTGTTTTCATATATATGTGAGCACACTGTCACAGTCTTCAGACACCACACCAGAAGAGGGCATCTGATCCCATTACAGATTGTTGTGAGCCACCAAGTGGTTGCTGGGAATTGAACTCAGGACCTTGGGAAAAGCAGTGTTCTTAACCGCTGAGCCATCTCTCCAGCCCAGGAAATTTTTTTCTTGTTGTTGTTGTTTGTTTTAAGATTTATTTATTATTATATTTATGTACACTGTAGCTGTATTCAGATGTACCACAAAAGGGAGTCCAGTCTCATTATGGATGGTTGTGAGCCATGATGTGTTTGCTGGGATTTGAACTTAGGACGTTGGGGAGAGCAGTCAGTGCTCTTAACTGCTGAACCTTCTCTCCAGCCCAGGAAGTTTGAATAGACAAAAAAGAGAACTTTAATTTTGGGTTAGAAATTATCACTATGATATCATAATAATAAATGATAATAATTATCATTATTATTAGACACTGGGGTCCAATTGGTAGCAGAAGATCATTGTGTGTATGCCTTTAACGGTGACCAAGGCCCTTGTATCCTTTTTTTCTATTTTTCCCCTGTATCCTTATTGATACCAAAAGAGCAAGCAGTAGCTTGTCATCCAGAAACTAAACAAAGTGCCCATGAATTGAACATTCTGAAATGTATGCCATGATAATCTTTCATTCTTAGACATCTATTTGGCCACAGTGACCAAGAAAAAAACCAAAAACTAGACGAAAAGTAGCAGACACATAGGCAAAGTTGTTTCTTTCTCACCGATTTTCAGTGTCTCCCATTTTAAAGAATAAATACCAAACAGCGAGTGATAGACAAGTGCCATTGAGAATCACTAACTCTGTGCACTGAGTTTACACTCTACCTAAAGAAACCTTCCAGCTTTTACCTTGACATTTCTAGGCACAGAGTTAGCAGTCATATGCTTTCTAAAATACTGTTCAGTACATGACCAAAACAAATGTTAATTGTCATTTATCTATTTTTTTCTTTGTGTCAAAAAGTACATTTTATAATTTGTAACATAAAAAGCTATTCTGGAGAGAAATAGTTGTAAGTAAATAAAAGGAAGTATCTCTCACTATACAGTACATCAAAGTCCAGGCAATAGTCACTCTTATAACATTTAAATATGCAAAAATTGGGCTGGAGAGATGGCTCAGTGGTCAAGAGCACTGACTGCTCTTCCAAAGGACTTGAGTTCAAATCCCAGCAGTCACATGGTGGCTCACAACCATCTGTACTAAGATCTGATGCCCTTTTCTGGGGTGCCTGAAGACAGTCACACTGTACTTACATTAAATAAATAAATAAATAAATAAATAAATAAAACCTTTTAAAAGGCAGGGGGTGGGTGGGACTCAGCTCAGTGGTAAAGCACTTACCTAGCAAGAGCAAGGCCCTGGGTTTGGTCCTCAGCTCTGAAAAAAAAAAAGAAAAACAAAAACAAATAAATATGCAGAAAGTAAATCTACTTCCTGTACAACCATCACTAAGACTAAGAGTGTTGAGGCATCTCAGATAAATACCTTTGTTTCCTTGGAAAGAAAGGTCCACTCTAAAGAAGCAACAGGTATAGTATTCATTTCTTGTTCGTCATTGGAGGAAGAAGAAAAAATATGAAATGTTCTATCTGAACACTTGTCAAATACCAATTTTGTGACAACGAGTATGTAGAAACTTCTAAGCTGATGGTTTTCTCTGAAGCAACCTCTGGAGACAGCTGTTTTGCCACTAGCATCTAGCAGGTAGGGCGACTGATTCAAGTGTATGCCATCTTTATGAAATTGTTTACATGCTAACTAAGACAGCCCAAAACTCTAAAAACCTGTGAGGCATTTCACGTCTTCAGACATGTGAAATTCCAAAACCAACTTTGAAAACAGTATGTAGAGTATTCTTGCCTTATGATCCTATTAAAAGAGTATGGTACCAGAGTATTGGTGTGATTGTGTTATACACACAAACTATATATATATATATATATATATATATATATATATATATATACTTGCACACAGACATAACCACAAACACATATTTCACTTCTATGATATACAAATGAAAAGTAGATATGAATCAATATATGTACAATATAAATGAATTAAATGAGTATTTCTACGTTAAGTCACAAATTACTTAAAGAGAAAATATATACTATTTCACAGAATAAGAATGCTTTCAATTTTATCATTCACGCATTATAATTTTATCTAAAATTAAATTTTATCTTAAATTTTATTCTGCGGGGCTGGGGATTTAGCTCAGAGGTAGAGTGCTTGCCTAGCAAGCGCAAGGTCCTGGGTTCGGTCCTCAGCTTGGAAAAAAAAATTTTTATTATGCTAAACATAAACATACTGAATCAAATTTGACAGAAAGTTAGTTACATTTTCAAAATTAATTTCTGTTTACAAAACAATGTAATAATACTTATGATTTCAAAATGTGTAGACATCTGACTGCTGTGGAAGTATGTCTTTGTTCAAGAGATACACAAATAGTTTAACTAGCTCTTTGAGTAGCAAATATATGAATATTCTCAACTGGGATTTTAAAAAGAACAACAAAAATAAAGCAGGGTTCCTTTGTGTAGCTCTGGCTGCCCTAGAACTTGCTCTGTAGTCCAGGTTGCCCTTACATAGACAAAGATCTGGCTGCTTCTGCCTCCAATGTTCTAGGATTAAAGGCCTATACCCCCACTATCACGGGTCTTTGAAAGTGATATTTAAATTCTGTAATGTATTTTAACTTCTTGGGTGGGTTTCATTATATTGTCCTTAGTTACCTATGTTCAATGGTTTTCCCTAGGTCAGCCATCTAAGTAGCAGAAAGTACAGACACGTCTCCTTGTGCCTCGCTCTATAATACATTTTAAAAGATATCGAGAGCTTCTTGGGCATTCAAAATTCCTCGGTTGTAAATTCTCTGTTTAGTTCTATACCCCAATTTTGATTGGGTTGTTTGTTTTTTTTTGGTGGCTAGCTTCTTAGGTTATTTCTGTATTTTGGATATTAGCCCTCTATCGGATGTGTGGTGAGTGATGATTTTCTTCACAATGTGTAGTTTTCTGATTTGTCCTATTGACTGCATAAAAATATTTTTCAGGAGAACAAAGTCATGCTCAATCCTTTACTAACTTTGTTCTCATCACTTAGCATGGTATTTAATTTATTGCATTAAAACAAATTAATATCCCATTCATTGAGTGGGAAGAATGATCTCCACTTCTCTGAAAATCTGAGTTTCTAGTGAAACTGCTTACCAGGATGTATCTGCTTAAACTTGCAGGGACTTTCATTTCTATTAAAATAAGGTAGAGAGAACTAGAGTAAGACAGATGGTATGTATCAGTTATTTGCCCTTCCTTCTTTCCTTCCTTCCTTCCCTCCCTCCCTCCCTCCCTCCCTCCCTCC
>NC_034606.1:15292179-15294445 GCF_900095145.1 Mus pahari | reverse complement strand
TCCTTCCTTCCTTCCTTCCTTCCTTCCTTCCTTCCTTCCTTCTTTCCTCCCTTCCTTCCCTTTTTCCTTCCTTTTAAATTTCCTTCCTTTTTTACTTTCTTCTTGCCTTCCTTTTTTGTTTATTTTTGCCCCTCACTCTCTTCTCCCTGTTTTCCTTCCTTCCATTATTCTTCATAATAAAGCAGAATGCCCCGTGAAACCTTCTCTCTATCAAGTGGCCAAAACCTTAACAATAACAACTAACAGTATGTCTTCCCTCTCATTCCATGTTATGACCTGACTCCTCCCAAAGTATTTCAATAGTCTGTGTTCCAGTATCTAATTTTTGAACTTATTTAACTAAAACCATAGCTATTTCACAAAAAGTGAATGCAGGTGAACTGACGTATATTTACTTTCTGTGAGTATATAACAAAGATAACCTTTCCTGGGGTGATTTGTTGAGAGACACTTATTTTCCTTTTTTGTGCTTCTAAGATTCATTCATTGGTAAGGAGCAGTTCATTAGCTTATGTGAATATATAACCACTTCAGTTTATGCATTTACTCTTCCACTGTAGGGTATTGGCATGGACTGATCACTTGTATACTGTGATAACTTCCTATGTAGCTTAATGATACATGACAATCTAAAGAGTATATATTTTCCCTTACAATTCCATGACTACTAATTAAGTGGTCTTTGGAAGTAAAAGTATCCTTAATTTTAACATGATTGTTTTTTTTTTTTTTTAATTTTAGGAAGTGATGTTACTGTACACTGCTTATGAAATGTGTTTTTAATCTTTGGAAAAGAGGGGGATTATTCTGACAAGTTCATCATCATGAATTATGCAGATACTTAAATTTAACTATCCAATATGAATTTTAAAATAATCTTAACAAATATCATGAAGTAAGTTCTGTTTATGATTATAATTTTGTTTATTCAGTATACTAATTTTGACTGATATGAAGTCTGTATAAATTTGGTATTTTTTACTACTTTTACAATTGTTTCATTTTTCTTAAATTCATATAACGATGTTTCATGAATTTTATTTTCTTATAAGGATTTTGTTTATATCTTGATTTAGAAATTATGAGATTTTAAATATTCTTCTAAGCTTCATCTTTTCTACATGTTTGAGGTTTGTGTTAGGAAACCTGAATCTTGATGTATTGAATATATTGTTACATTTTCAGTTATTCTCTTTTCTATTAATTTCTAAATTCTAACAGAAATTTAGAATTTCTCTTTTAAAATTATCATTTTTATATAAAATTGTGCATATAAACATACATCATCAGTATGATGAGGTTTTTCTTTATAATATTTCTGAAACTTTAGTTTCATGCAGAATATGTCACCTAGAATTTCAAATAAATATTAGCAAAAAGTAGCATTTCATCTACAATTACAAAAATGACTTGCTCAGAACAATTAGACATCTAGTATATTTGAAGCAGACAAGAAATAATGTCATTTTTGTTGCATTTTTAACAGTAATCTGTATGTATACACACATGAAAAATAACATGTATATATATACATATCCATGAATATATATATATGTTATATAGAGACACATATACATGTACATACATGCATATATACATATAGCCATATAAATAAAATAGACATATAGTGGAGGAGACAAAGTTCCAATAGGCTTTCTCTTGTCACAAAATGCAGTAACCAGTACAAGGACTAGGTAACTTCTATTTGATATTGGTCAAAGCTTTCTCATGGGAATTCCCCAATAACCTAGGCTGTTGCCAAGACAGTAAATTGTTCTTTACAAATTGATGGCAAGAAGACATTGCTGAAGACAACACTAACTCAACACATTGAACATGAAAACACCAGGCTTGCACCTATACAGAACCTTCACCACTGTCTTCTCCTGTGTTTGTTTGGTACATGGAAGTACTCTGTATGCTACCAGGAGAGAAACAGAAACACCTAACCAGGCACAAAGCTTTTGATCTACAAAGGTACACAACATGCTAGGGCAACAGTAGCACAAAGCTTGTGGTAGTGATCAATCAATAACGGACATCATTTATGCCCACTCTATAAGATGGAACACATACCTGACAATGAGAGACCAAGACACAGAAGCTAGATAGACTAGGGACCTAGTGTCAAACCAAATACTATTAGTATGACAGGTAAGTAGATGATAGATAGATAGATAGATAGATAGATAGATAGATAGATAGATAGATAAGAGAAGAGAAAGAGAGAGAGAGAGAGAGAGAGAGAGAGAGAGAGAGAGAGAGA
>NC_034606.1:15281211-15291904 GCF_900095145.1 Mus pahari | reverse complement strand
TTCCTTCTGCAGCAAATGGGAAAAAATAAAGAGATCTACAGCCAGACATTACAGAGAGAGAGAGAGAGAGAGAGAGAGAGAGAGAGAGAGAGAGAGAGAGAACTAGGAACACTCAACTCTAAATGGGATTTTCCCCTAGATCACTCCTCTTAGGCCTTACAGATCCCTGGAGAACAGGAGACAGAAAGAGTAGAAGAGCTAGAGGGGATGCAGAACATGAAGAAAACAAGGTACATCTGAACTTACAGAGACTGGAGCAGCAAACACAGGGCCAACATTGGTCTGCACTACATCCTCTGTATATTTCAATGGGATAGTGAGTGTGCAAATCTGTCAGCTCTAACTCTTGCGTCCTCTCTTGAGGGCTTTTCTTTCTGTTGGTTTATCTTGTCTATGTGATAGTCTTTGATTTGTCTTATTACATTTTATTTGGTTTTGTTTCATTATTATCCCTTAGAAGGCTGTTCTTTTCTAATGAGAGACAGACAGGGAATAGGTCCGAATAACAGTGGAGATGAAAATCTGGGAAGAGTCAGGGGCGGGGGGTAGTGTAATTAGGATATATTATGTGAGGATACTTTCACTTTCAGTAAAAGGAAAAAATATATAGTCTTAAAAATATAATCTGTAGTAAATATCAGGTGAGCACAGAAAGATGTTACTTAAGTGGTTTCATAAGAAAAATGGCAAAGAATCACGGAACATCAATTACAAAACAATAAAAACTCTACTGTTGGTAAATTTATTATAATACTACATACATGATTTACAAAACATTAGACCTTAAAGTGTCAAAGTGAGACTAGCTTTTTCCCCTTTCCCACGAAGGAACACTGAATACCAACTTCATATTCACATGCTCAAGGTCAATGAGAACTGGCTACCACAAATCTATCGTCAAGGTGACTCTGGGTACATAATGCAGGCAAGTCTTGCTTTGAATACTATTAAAAATGAATGGACTTTTTTCATAGACATATAAAAATCTAATTAAAATAATGAGAATTTTTAAATGTCCCACTGGTTTTAAATACCCAGTTCATTTACTTGTTAAAAACACAATAATTATCTTGTTATATGTTTTAAATAATAAAAGTAAATTGCATATGATTTTTGGTAAAACAATTAAAGATTCAATATATTCTTCCACATAACACCTATATACCAACCAAAGCTTTAGGTCCCATTAAATTAATTGCTTGCATTTTAGATAAAGCAATGCTGTGCTGTTAGAAGTTTTTCTGAATGAGCTAAAACTTTTTATTTTAATTTTTTAAAAAGATGCTTATCTCATCTTTTTCTATACAATATTTGAAGTTCCAAAGATACACATAATAAAATAGAAAGCATGATTAATAAATAATAAGCTTTTACCAGGGAAAATTAATAACTAGAAAAGTACTTTCATAGGATTTAAAAGTACTTATATGAACCACAGGGTGTTTTTATTAGAACAAAGTTTGAGATTTAAGTTTGAACTTCCTCAGAGTTAAAGAAAAAAGCCAAAGTAGATGGTTACAAAATCTATACTGTACTTAGATGAGGAAATTACCTTTTTTTTTTTTTTTTTTTTTTTTTTTTTGCTCTAAGGAACTTTACAAGTTTGGAATTATCCAAGGTTTAAAACCAAGTTTTAAACCAAGTTTTACACAGGATTGTCCAAAATCTTTCAAGGCAAAACCATTCTGATCCATGCCTACAAGCAGATTGTGGAGGCAAACAGAGTACATGAAAGTTGTGGCCTGTCTTATTATGTTGTGCTAGATTGTCATGGTCAGTGAATAAGACCCTCTTGATTTCGGTAGCTTGCCTTATTGTCTTAATTTTTCACCTCAACTCCTGGAAACTGAGAAGACAATTCAATGTCACTTTTCTCAGGCTGGAATCTGAATTGTAGAGCCAATGAGCTTTTTGATTTGAATAGAACATACTTGAGTACAATATTTTGAATAGGGAGTGAGTCAGTAACAAAGGGCCTTTTGTGAGTTAATGTATAGTAACAATGACTAAAATTCTAGTTGAGCCTGCAGTGCTATCAAAGGGCTGAGGTTAAGACGAACATTATGATGACTGTGATCAAAGTGGCACTTTAATGTAGTATCAAACAAGTGACTCATTTAAGTGAATGCTAAAGCAAAAGTTTGCAATGTATAGATGAAAAATATAGGCAAATATGATGGTCATAATTTGAAGTAGGATATGAAGAGACCCTAGAAAGGTTTAGAATAGTTTGGATGACATGATGGAAACAGTTTTAAAGATAGAATGAAGTAATGTAGATTATGCAGACCAGCAGCTACAAGGTGAGACTGAAGTGCTGGAGAGTGGACAGACCACACAGCCAGTGCCTGAGCACACTGAATATTGAAAGGATTTCCACATAGATGTCTGTTGCAGATATTGTTTGGTTAAACTGTGATTGCAACATGGCTACAAAAAAGAGATACATATATTATTCCAACAGATTAAGCATTGTTTAAACCAATTAAAAAATGTATCTTCCTTCAGTGACTCAAATGGATTTGATACTATACTCATGGCCTTTTCTTTCTAGCCTCCTTGACAACCTTTCTCTAAGCTGCTCACAATGTATAACATAAATATGCACAGAACATAGTTTCTATAGCACTCAATTGGTCTGTTCATAATTTCATGTGACAGCCCATGTTGGTGATGTTCCCATGGTAAACCCTGCTTCTTTATGCTCTCCTGGGTCCCATGTTCATTTCTTACGCATTGCTCTATCTGGATCTGTGATGAAGGGCTCACTGAGATTAGGAAAGGGCACTTAACGATTGCTGATCACAAATTCTTTTACCCTGACAACTATGAATAAATTTGAAACCCTTTTTCTGGATTTCCCAATGCAAGTTGCTCTTTCTGAAGTATTTTATGGAAGAAAACATAAAGAGGAAACTCTACATTAATGTGATAAAGCTAACAGGAACACAAGTAGCTATGGGATAATGTTTTATATTTACAAACTAATGAACCCACTTATCTCATAATTACTAACTCATTATTCATTCAAACTTTCATCAGACTCTAAATCATGCCAGGTATACTATTGGGTCCAAAAACATACAGGTTTTTTCCTTTATAAATCTCTGCATTTGTATAGTAAAAATGAAATAACTTTTAAGTTATAGGTATCCGTATAACTGCAAAATCTACGATCATTACATTTCATTCCAATGTTCTCATAACATTTAAACATAACTTATCTAAGATCAATTGCCCTTTTAAACTCTGAGTAGGGTAATCATCCTTTAAGTACACACTTTCCTTTTTAAGCATCCTGAGTCCCTTTCACAGTTTGTCTGGATTGCCAATAACACAATTTTTTTCATAGTTAGTCCCAGGAATATGGGATATACATATTTTACATTTTGTCAGTGTATGATTACTTATTAATATTGTATCTCACATTAATTCTTTACATCTATTTCCTAAGGTATATAAAAACATCATACTTCTTTAAGATGCTCAAAAAACCTAACTTAATGTATGGATAATATTTAAACTGTATATAAAATATGCAAGAAATTAATTTAATAAAACTTTACATGACTGAAATTCATATGATACTACAAATAATATGGATATATGTTATTTTCCATCATTTTATCAAGTATATAAATAATTGTATAAGATAAGGAGGGGGAAAGAGTCACTAGTTATTATCAGACTTTTTAATAATAATAATGACTATTAGTTTATGACTTTTCTAAAATCTATTTCTGCATGTTAGTAACAAAAAAATCAAGAAATGCTAAAGGAAAAACTTGGACTTCATAAACCTACGTATGAAGTTACAGCAATTTAAAACATCAGGGTAAATACACCAAAATTAAGTTTAGCAATTTAATTTTAAAATTATTGATTACAAAAATAAATTTTAAAATTAGAAAATGCAATTAATGGTAGGTTACTTCAGAAAATACTGAAAATATAATTGGTTTTAAAGTCATAGCCTAGTGAGAATATTATTTTGCATAATTTTGATGACACTATTTAGAGATCTTTTGTCTCAAACTAGCAGAGGGCAAAGGCAGTTCTACAGCCCTTGATTCTTCTCTGGGGCTATTTGCCACCAGCTCCCATGGACAAAGGGAGCAGAAGAGTGTGTTGGGCGGTGGGGGGAGGTAGGCCATGCTTCTGAAGGCTTGAGTACCAATGAATTGACTTCTGGATCTGCTTCAGTGACACAGCTCAACTTCATCTGGGAAAAACAAGGGTTACATACATCTAAGGCAGTGGGGAGGAATTTTCAGAGTGACTACACATTATTGGCTAAGGTGGGCATGCTTCACTTACACAAAGAAGATTTACAAACACTTGCCAGGCAGTTCTTTACCCAGAGAAAGTGAGTTGACCCTGTACTCTGGCAATAGGCTATGTGAATTTTCTCAGAGGTATTTTTTTTTATATATATATATAGGCAGGAAGGGCTAATCAGGGTTTATGTGCTGAATCATGCTGCATTGCAGAAAGCTTTGTGCAGGGTCATGTTCTAGACAAGATTAGGCACCAGTGCTTAGAGACACTTTCCAGACGTGATCAGGCATAGAAGAAGTCTTGCAGAGAAAAGAGTCCTCTGTTTTACCTTGAGCTCAAAGAGCTTATCCTGGCATGGAGAACTGTTGTCTTAATAACCAGGTCTTCCAATCTTCCAAGGCAAGTTTATCATACTGTTCACAGAGGGTGCTTTTGCTCTGCTTTCCCCATTATGGTGAAAACAAGGGTATCTTACTCAAGTATCTTTAAGTTTAATAGTTCATGGTGATTCATCTCTCTCTCTCTCTCTCTCTCTCTCTCTCTCTCTCTCTCTCTCTCTCTCTCCCTCTCCCTCTCTCCCTCCCTCTGTGTGTGTGTGTGTGTACTCTGTGTGTGTGTCTG
This sequence comes from Mus pahari, assembly GCF_900095145.1. Classification (NCBI taxonomy): domain Eukaryota; kingdom Metazoa; phylum Chordata; class Mammalia; order Rodentia; family Muridae; genus Mus; species Mus pahari. The sequence continues at coordinate 15,287,005 of NC_034606.1, read as the reverse complement.
TGTACTCTGTGTGTGTGTCTGTGTATTGTACACATGTGTTCTTGTTAGTGTGTGCATGTATGCATGAATGTGGTTGCACATGCATGTATCTAGCAGTACATGCTAGGGTTGGTGGTGGCTCTCTTTCTTGTTTACTTTCCATTGACTTCCAGGGCCTTCCTGTCACTGCCACTTTACTACTGGATGTTGATGCCCCAGCTTTAATATGGTCCTGGGAATCCAAAATCTGAGTGAGACATCACCCTATCCATAAAGATCTTTGTAATTATGCCACATTTTTTGAACTTCTTCACACATACACTGACTGTTAACATTCCTTTTCTCTATTTAGAATTCTCATACAATGTTTCATGAAAGCCTTGGAAATTCCTTAATGTAGTTGATTGTGGGGAATTGCAGGCTGGTCTCCAGTCGAGCTGAGGTCTGAACCCCGATGGTCACCTACATGACATAGTAGGCGTTCCCTCATGCTCCTGGAACTCCACCCCCTGCCCTAAGGTACCACCTCCAACAGCCCCCACAAGAGAAGCATGATCAGTAGTCATTTATGCAATGGCCCAAGCTTCTGACCTTCAGGCTTAATTCCTCCCCAGTTACCTAGCAACAGTGAAGATCGTAAAAAGGGTGTTCAGCCCCACCACACTCTCTTACTCTTACTCTTACTCTCTTACTCCTTTGTTCCTCTACCTCTCACTTCTCTCTCCTCTTCCCTTTCTCTTTGTCTTCTTTCCTGTTCTCTCTCACTCTTTCTCTCTAGCCTCCTCTCTCTCTCTCTCTCTCTCTCTCTCTCTCTCTCTCTCTCTCTCTCCCTTCTCTCTTTCTTCCTGCAGACACTGCATTTCTATAATAAAGCTCTTAAACCACAGAGTCTCTGCTCTGCTCCATCAAGGCCCTCTGTGTACTCTGGTCAGTGTTGGGAACTTCTTCCCCTATTCCCTCTTTCCTGCAACCCTGAAGTGATAGCAAGGTAGCTCCCAGGCAGGGGACCACCCCCTGAAGAGTGGGTTAGAGGAATGTCCACCCAGGGATGAGTGGATAGGGTAGGAAGCAGCCTTCCCACGCCTGACTGACCAGAGAATAGAGAAACTCTGGCGGGGCATGGGCATCTTTTTCCTCTCAACTTCCCCCGGGCCCTCCCTTTTATTTTGTTTTCAACAGTTGATCATAATTTTTATTATTACTGAAATAGTAAATCACAAAGACATAATTACTGACATTGATAAAAAGGAAATGACTGAATAGACCTTCTTTCGAACATTGACCTACCTAACTCCTTGAGTTAATTCAATTATTCACTCAACTGTTATCTCCTGTAAGCTGTCCCAACATTACTGCCTTAAATCTAGCTTTAATAAAATGACCTTAGTTTTTATCAAAGTATCCCAATTCTAACTTTAAAAAAGTTAGAAAGAAAGAAAGAAAGAAAGAAAGAAAGAAAGAAAGAAAGAAAGAAAGAAGGAAAGAACAGAAAACAGGTGAGTGGTGGTTGTGTACACCTTTAATCCATCACTCCGGAGACAGAGGCAGGTGGATCTCTGTGGTTTTAAGCCAGACAGGACTGCAGAGCTAATTCTAAGACAGCCATAACTACAAAAAGAAACCCAGTCTTGAAGAAATGAGAAAAAAAAAAGATGAAAGAAAGAAAGAAAGAGAGAAAGAAAGAAAGAAAGAAAGAAAGAAAGAAAGAAAGAAAGAAAGAAAGAAAGATTAGAAAGGATGAAAGAAAGGAAGGAAGAAAAAGAGAAAAAGGAAGAAAAGCAAAGAAAAGAGAGAAACAAAGAAGCAAAGAAAAAAGAGTCAAGGAAAGAAAAGCAAATTCTAGCAGTTATCAAATGAATTATTTTATCTTATTTTACTTTATTTTATTTATTTTTGATGATACTCTTTGTTAGACGCCTGCCCAGTTGTCATCAAAAAGGCTTCCTCTCACAGCTGATGGGAGAAGATGCACATATCCACCCATATCCAAACATTGCGCAGAGCTCCAGCAACCCCACAGAAGCAGGAGGAAGGTTTGGAGGAGGCACAAAGGTAAAGGACATCAGCAGAATTTGGCCCACAGAATCATCTAAGCAGGGCTCGTAGGGTTTCATAGAGACTGGAAGCAGCACTCATGGAGCCTGCATGGGTCTGAAGTAGGGACTCTGTATATATGTTTGGTTGTGTAGCTTAGTGTTTTGTGGGACCCTTAACAGTGGGAGTGGACAAGTGTCTCTGACTCCTTTGCCTGCTCTTGGGACCCTTTTCCTCCTCCTGAGTTGCTTTATTCAGCCTTGACATAAGGGCTTATACTTAGCCTTTTTGTATCTTAGTATGCAATATCTAGTTGATAGCTACGACAGGTCTGCTCTTTTCTGATGAGAAATAAAGGAGCAGTGCATCTGGGAGAGAGGGATGTGGCATGGGGGCTAGGAGAAGTGGAACAAGGGAAAACTGCAGCTGGAGTTGTATTGTATGACAGAGGAATAAATAATAAGAAAAAATAAGAAATACATATCATTAAATAAATAAAAATATTTTAAAATAAAATTAAATGAAAGAAAAGAAAAATTCATAGTATTCTCTAGTGTGGCTTTAAATTGTCACTCATGAATAGTGACTACTTTACTGATGCATGAAAGGATTGAGTTTCTACCATTTTATTTTGTTTTGTTTTGGTACAATGAAACTTAGTAATATTTATCTGATCTGAAATAATTTATTTTTTTAATCTTTGAAAGAACAATAAGAGCTGTGTCTGGTACCTGATAAGCAGTTGATCACATTTTAAAGTTTATGTGCAATTATTGTGAAGCAGCCAAGCTCTAATACAAAACCTCTAAGAGAGTTTTAAAAGCTTAAATTTTCAAAAAATCATTAAGCAATTTTCTATTTTGTTTACAAGACAATTAGTGCACCATAAATTAAGAGGTAATGTAAGTTAATTGTACCTCATTACAAAAGGTTTACCAGACTGGTAGAAACTGGACATATAAAACATTTATACATTTATTGCTGTTAGATAACTGTGGAGAAAAAAATAAGAAGAGAGGTTTAATCAGATTGAAGCTTGCAAAGAACATAGTTTTTTTTTTTTTTTTTTTTTTTACTGATTAAAATTAGATTTTATTTAAGACATATTTACTATATTATACCTTGTATATCTTTTTTTTTTTCAAGAGTTATGTTTATTTTATTATTTCTTTGTTATTTTGGGAGGGTTGCATATAAAATGCTTGCAAATTTTAAGAAAGTAATCTGTAAGTGAATGAATGGTATATTCATGATATTTGATAGTCAATTTTGGGGAAGGGAACATGACTTTATACTTTAACCAGTATGAGTAAAAGTCTTTCCACTATCACAGTCCTCTCCGGATATTCAATGTTCTTCTATTGCAACTTTGTTGTCAATCCCACCAAGCCTGTTGGAAGACATCACTTAATCTGAGACAAGTGGTACCACCTCAGAAAGGGGCAATGGAGATAGGCCTGTGTTAGAACTGGATTAGGAGATGCATGGTTCCGGGAGGATCAAAAGGGTAGGAGAAAGGAAGGTAGAAGAAACAAACGGCTAGATNACATTAAGAGAGAATTGATCTAAGTCAAGGCTGGGTCACGTAACAATCTGGCAATCCAAGGTTGTTAAAGGTTTAAACAAAAGTAGGTCACAAGCAATCATTTTGTTTGAAAAGGGGAAAGAACAAAGGGATTTCCTCAAGCAGGNCAAGGTGGCATTAATGTAGAAACAAAGTAAATATTGGCTAGTTGAGGATTTCATCCCACTTGCTAGTGATTAGACTTTCGTTCCTCTGACTCAGCTCCTCTCTGGAGTCTCAGATCCTGGGAGCTGCACTGTCATTGTTGGAACAACCACTAAGCTTCAGAAGGTTAGCAGGGCGCAACCGTGTAACTGTAGATGGCTCCATGCTCTTATATGTTGTAATGCACGTAGTAAAAGAGCAAACAAAATACTCCTTGTACTTGATTGATTTTCNGGGACAGAGAACATGAAATCACCAATGCCACATGTCTGTGTATGGAGGGAAATTATGAAGGATCAAGAGGCAACAAGGTGATGTGGTGGGTGGGGAAAGGGGAGGGAGGAGAGGGATGGGGGGATAGTGGTAAAGAAGGAACACAGAGTAGTGTTCAAGGGTCAGAAACAACAGAAAAAGAAGACTCGTAGAGCAAACCTTGGAGACATAACTTGAGCNCATGACAACTTTAAAGGTCGGAAGTAGGCCGTGCGCCTGGAGGCTTACTACAAAGCTTGTCTGTTAATTTTCTTTCTCCTTAAATGCCACCTCACTTATACTAATTTTTAATGCCTTGCCGACGGACAGATAATTGGCAGAGAAGACTAAGAACAGAAATGTTCTTCGAACATCGCAGTTAGGAGTTGAGAGCTTCTGATCTTTGTCCGTCATGGAGAGCAGGAGCTGGAAAGTGCTCAGGGGATATCAAAGTCCCTTCACCCACATTGAACTCTTCAGTACCCAAAGGTCTCTGAACATTCAAAATCAAAATAACATGAACCCTAAGCCTGCTTCTAAAAATGGTATTTGTAAAACAACTAGCATCTGAGTTAAAACTCACATTTCTAAATAAGCCAACTAGTATCAATTGTAACATACAGCAATACCAAGGTAACAATGAAAAACTTGACAATATTCTTCCATTTTCAATGAGGCTTACTGTATACATGTTTAGGTGTTCGGCTTCCAAGATTTGTGCTTATAGAAGCATGAACAAATGTACCTATGCATGTACATTTTTGCCTTCTGTGAAACTGATGCCGCATCATGCAAAAATTTCAGATACTTTGTTTCATTTTAACCTAACAGTAACATTTCATGAACCATGGCTCAGAACAGACATAGCACATGCCATTCATAAAAGCTGCGTATATAATATTGCAAAGAACATAGTTTAAATGGAGTATTTTTATATTTTAACCAAGCTGGCTTTGTGATGCTCAGAAAAATATCATAAAAGGTAATGTTTCCAACATTAAAAAGCAAAATGCATGCTTCTCTGCATTTAAAAGCTAATCCTGCAGACTGTATTCACTCACAAAGTTGGTTAATATTTCCAATATTCACAGCAATCTAGTTAAGTTTAGTCTCTGTTCTTGAAGAACTGAAGTATCATTATATATCAAATCATACTAGGGGCTTGAAAGATGACTAGGTGGTACTGTATTGCTGTATTGCTGAGAACATGGGTTTGATACTCAGCACACAACTATGATGGTTGACAATTACCTGTAATTCTAGCACAAAAGATCTACTGTGGCCTTTGTGGGCAACTGCATGCACAGACATGCACACTCATGCATATGATTAAATATAATTAAAAGAAATCTTTAAAGCCACGTTGATTAGCCAGAAACTGTTTATTCCTATTTTAGCATTATTTGATTCAATTCTTTCTTTAGCCATAATACCCTTACACAAGACTCATAGTTAGAAATGGCTTTACTTTTTAACATAATATTTAGTAAGACAATGTGCTGCCTGACAATCTGTAATGTTTGTTTGCTTTCAATCCAGAATTTTATTACTATTACAGAATAATGAAGTAAGTTTTAAATGAACTCAATGAAACCAAGTTTTACTTTTTAACTAATTAGAAGTATGTACCATTAGAAATGCCATTCAAAGAAACTGAGACAGGAAGGATACTTAAATATAGGTATGTGAAGATAATTTGGATAGCATACAGATGTCTTAAAATAAATAAGCAAGCCGGGCGTGGTTGGGCATGCCTTTAATCCCAGCACTTGGGAGACAGAGGCAGGCAGATTTCTGAGT
>NC_034606.1:15279026-15280291 GCF_900095145.1 Mus pahari | reverse complement strand
GTGTGTGTGTGTGTGTGTGTGTGTGTATTTAATCCATCCTGAACATGAGAGATTGAGATTCTAATGGCTTTTATCAGACAAATATTTGAGACTTATTATAGTTTGTACTTCTAAACCTATTGGACTTGGTTTAATCCTGATATAATTGTAGAAAAAAGGAAATAGAAAAAATGGATTGATACATTTTTTTCAATTTTATTTATTTATTTATTTATTTATTTATTTATTTATCACTCCATATTTCATTCCCCCTGCACCCGGCCACCCTCCTACTGCTACACATCCCATACCTCCTCCCCACTCCCCTGTCTTCATGTAGATGTCCCCCCCCACCCCACCCCACCCCACCTGACATCTAAACTGAGGCCTCCAGTCTCTTGAGGGTTAGGTGCATCATCTCTGAATGAACAAAAACCTAGCAGTGCTCTACTGTATGTGTGTTGGGAGTCTCATATCAGCTGGTGTATGCTGCCTGTTTAGTCGTCCAGTGTTTGAGAGTTCTCAGGGGTCCTGATTAACTGAGACTGCTGGTCCTCCTACAGGATTACTCTTCTCCTCAGCTTCTTTCACCCTTTCCCTAATTCACCCACAGGGGTCAGCAGCTTCTGTCCACTGGTTGGGTACAGCTATCTGCCTCTGACTCTTCCAGCTGCTTGTTGGGTCTTCCAGATTGCAATCATGCTAGGTTCCTTTTTTGTGAGCACTCCATAGCCTCAGTGATAGTGTCAGGCCTTGGAACCTCCCCTTGAGCTGGAACCCTCTTTGGGACTGTTGCTAGACCTTCTCTTCCTCTGGCTCCTCTCCATTTCAATCCCTGTAATTCTTTCAAACAGGAACAATTATGGGTCAGAGTAGTGACTGTGGGATGGCAACCCCTCACTTGAAGTCTTGTCTTCCTGCTGGAGGTGGGCTCTATAAGTTCCCTCTCCCTACTATAGGGCACTTCATCTAAGCCCCCCCTTTGAGTCCTGAGAGTCTCTCATCTCCCAGGTCTCTGGTGCATTCCGGATGGTCTCTCGAACCTCCTATATCCTGAGGTTGCCTGTTTCCATTCTTTCTGCTGGACCTCAGGGCTTCAATCATTTTCCCTCACCCAATGTGCACCCCACTCCTCCCCTCCTTTCCCTCCCAGATCCCTCCCTTCCCTCTTGTAATTGCTTTGTTCTCTCTCCCAAATTGTATTGAGGTGTCCTCACTTTGCACTTCAGCCTGTTGAACTTTTTGATTTCTGCAGATTGTATCTTGGGTATTCTGTACTTTTTTTG
>NC_034606.1:15262661-15278276 GCF_900095145.1 Mus pahari | reverse complement strand
AACCACATTTTCTGTATCCATTCTTCTGTCCTGGGACATCTAGCTTGTTTCCTGCTTCTAGCTATCACAAATAAATAGTGACTATTATTTATTTCACATGGAGTTAAATTTCCTATGCAAAGTAAATAGGATAATGAAAGAGCTGTGGCTTTATGAAATTGCTACACCAATTATCCCAATGCTGAGTAGTAATTGGGAATTTATTACCAGGCAGGTTATAACATCACTTCTTATGGGTCATTCTCCATAAGAGTCTCTGGTAGTATCAGACTATTGAACAAGCTGTATGTTTGTTATTCTGAGGATAACAGACAAACTACAACACTTAGTAATACAACAATACCTCTGAGTCTCTGGTAGTATCAGACTATTGAACAAGCTGTATGTTTGTTATCCTAAGGATAACAGACAAACTACAAGACTTAGTAATACAACAATATCTCTGCATTGTATCTAAATAAAAGGAAACAACTTTGCAATAGGCAATGTCAATAATAACAAGATGAAAAATATATATGGAATCTATTTTTCACCATTTCACATGATGGTTTTACCAGTGAAATCTTATAACCATATGGATGAACACTTTAAGCAAAAATATGACTAAAGTATTCAATTTTTAAATTGAAAAATGAGAAAAATCATATCTCATTTGAATCTCAGAAAAATTACAAGAAACATAATCAATCGCTTGCCTGAGAAACTCTAAAATTTCCACAAGCATATCATGTTCTTGAACCTGATCTTAGGACTCTCAAATCTTAACAGTGAATCGAGGGAATGCTCAAATTGCCATGGAAAAAACATAAAAGTCATCTGTAGAGTGAGCATTGTAAATCAGACAGTTCTAAGACCTCTAGATAAAATGCCTAATTGATCTTTAAAATACAATGTACAGCATCTATTGCTAGTTTTTAGTTTATGGAGAAAGAAACTGCTGAGATGAGTTAACTTGAGATACTGAGATTAAGCTCAGGGACAGGGAATCTGTTTCCTGGTTGCTTGACTGCATTGTCCACATACTGTTCAACTGGGATTTTGTGATAAATAACTTTTCAGAAAAATTATTTTGTAAGAATTTTGTGTAGTAAAAAGTTTGCTACACAGAATTTAGAGATAGGTAAAGATATTTACATATACCCCAAAGTCATAATGGCTAAACATGTTGAGTCCTGCATGGCCACACAAGGGACTTAGAGGCAAGGTTCCCACTCCTACAGCAGAGCTCCCAGAGATTGGGCCTCCATGAGTATTGATGGTTGCTAGGTATAAGGCTTGTTTTTATATTTTACTTCATGTTTCTCCTTTGGGGGAGTGTCCTCTCTGCTAAGGTTAATGACTCCATGAAATTCAGAGACAGAGCACATCTGGGAATCAAGGGTGTGTCTAATGACCTTCAGGACAGTACTTGAGGCGAAGGGAAATGAAATTTAAGATGAAATTTAAGACCTGTGATTCTTGTAACTTATGTCAAATAGTCCAAAGAGTTGTTTGTGAGTTGAGAAGCCTGAGGCTGAGAACCTAGCGGAACAGGCCCAGGCATGTCTGGGCAGGCCCATCATTAAAACATTCCTGGGGCCGCCTGTCCATAAAGATACAAAGGGAATGCAGGAACATGTCCGGGATATTTTGGCTGAGTCATCAGCCACCTGACACAGCACCTCTTTCTGCTCGTTGCCCTCCTGACATAGTCTGAAGTTACACATTAACCAAATGTTCTGCTGACCTAGATAAGCTTCCGGCCCTCGGGATTCCTGACACCCTGACTTGCACGTGCTATTCTGCTGACATATAATTATTCTGCTGATGTTTAAATGAGCCAATCATATGAAACCATGCCAATTCCTCCTAACCCCCAACCTTCTCCCTATAAAACCCCCTAGCTTTTGAGCCTCGTGGTCGATTCCTCTGTCTCCTGCGTGAGATACATATTGGCCTGGAGCTCCATCATTAAACTGTCTTGTGTGTTTGAATCAAGATGGTTCCTCGAGTTTCCTTGGGTGTGCTCTTTCCCGAGATTCAAGTGGGGGTCCCTGAAAGGGGGTCCTATAGAAGTTGTGAGAGAGAATTCTGAAAACCTGAGTTCAAGATGTATAGTTTCTTAACTATGCAAAATATAAGGAATCAATCAATATGTATTGTATGAGGGGCTTCACAGAGCTAAAAAAAATCAAACAAAAACAAAGGCAGCTACACTATAAACTAGATTATCAGAAAAAAAAATGAAGGGAGAGACAAAGAGATTTGGTGAGTGGTGATAGCAGGGCAAAATCCCACTCAGCTGTTTATCGTTCATGATTATGAGGGCAGGCAGAGATTCCTGAGTTCAAAGTCAGCCTGGGAAAGAGGAGTTTAGAGCTAGGTGTGGTGGGAATGGCAATCTCTGATTCCACCAAGGTAACTTATCCTCTTGAGAAGGCTAGGCTGGGTCTATGGCAGGCTTCAAATTGGTACTTAAGGAGAAAAGGCCTAAATCTCTGTTTCCAAGAACTGGGCAATTTCAAGCAAGTCCAGACCTCAGAAACTGCCTTGCCACCTGGCCTGAGGCAAGGACAATGGATCAGCAGCAGTTTCCAGACCTCCCCAGCAAATTTCTAGTTCCCCACAACCCGATAAAGGATTGTCCATACAGATGGATACAACAAATTAACATAGAGGTCACCTACTCTGGAATTCCCTAATGTGCATTAAATCAGGCCTGCAAGATCACTTGGGTTTCTCGCTATTCTGGTAATGGGAGACCCCAGCATTCTGGACTTCTGCAGAATAATACACTCTTTGTGTTTGAATACCATTTGAGTGGAGAGTATCATTCTTAAGCAAATCATGAACCTTACAGTCTGTGCTTTCAAAGTCAGACAGATGTCTGAATTCATTTAAAATGTTTAAAAAAAAAATGTACTTGCTGTCTTTTCTAGAAATCAAGGGCCTAAGGTCATAAAATGCTTATTCATGGTATAATCAAAATGGAACCTGGAGTAAATGACTGAACTGATATCTAAATAAAGACTGGGCTTTGGTCTGCAAGAGAGAGCTACCCAGAGAGAACTGATTGGAGAGCAAATGCAGTTCTTTTAGAATTTTTCTAACAACATTTTTGACTTTGGTCTGAAAATCCAAGAATTTTTCTCTAACAGCTTTTCTAGCTTTGGTCAGAAAACCCATGAGCTACCCAGAGAGCTTTTAGAATTTTTTCTAGGGAACACAGAGCTGTCTTGAGCAGAGTGCTGTCCCAAGCAGAAAGCTATCTTGAGCAGATTACAGAGTCAAAAGCTATCTACAGAGAGCTGTCTAGCAGAACACAAGGATGTTGATTTGTACCCACAATTTCCTTTGAGTCGTTTCTTTCACTACTTCCAAACTCCCCTTCCTCAGGCCCCCAACCAAGCTGAGGCTGCTGGTCCTTCGCATGAAGGATTGAAAGAACCAGGGAACCAGGAAGTTTGATTCAAGATCATATTTTCTAGATATGACAGGAAGCCATACCCATGAAACCTCACCAATATAGTTGCTTGAATAAGAACTACTTGAACAATGATCAAATCAATTGCTATAATAACAGAAGAGACAGAAACCTTAATGGGCCAGAATCCTAGATGAAAAGCTACAGGAAATTAATGATTAGATAGGAAAAAATAGTCTTTCCCAGGGGTGAGCACCCTGACTTCTTATCAAATTCTAGATGTTTAATCCCAAAACATCTACTTACAAACAATTCAACAAAATGAGTAAGTTGCAATATATACACATGAATGTATTAGTTTGTGTGTGTGTGTGTGTGTGTGTGTGTGTGTGTGTGTGTGTGTGTATGTATGGGCGCATTGAGTTATTGTCAATTTGTGATTTTGGATTTTGTATGTACTGACATTGAAAGGAAGCCAGGATGAGACATAGGAAGAGCTGAAACTCATGTAACTACATTTTAATTAAAATATAAATAAGTATATTTTTAAAGGAATAGTGATGACATTTTCATTTATTTTCTTTTGTAATTTTTACATTTTTCTCTGGTAATTTTATACATAGACACAATTAATTTAGATCACATCAATACCTGCTTTCTTCCACCTTTAAAAACAGTATTTAACATCCTTCTCACAAATTTATGCCTTCTATTTATTTTTTAAACAGAGAATCTATTTTCTTTTTAGAACAGAATTCCAAACTACTGACTCTCCTGCCACAGCTTAAAGAGAAAGGGATCTTATTCACAGTCTTACATATTTTATTTGTCTTTAGATGTTTTATTATGGTGAAACTTCCTTTATAAGCATAAACACATCGTAAGTATTTTATGTACACAAAATACTGCTTTATTTGATTGTGTTATGATTTCAAGTTACAGAAAGTAAGAGCATATTTCCAGTAGGTCTAAATCAATTATCTTAATGAAAATAAGAAATATGTGATTCAGTGCAAATAATAATATACAACATTTTAAAAATCATTATTTGTGACAAAATCCAAACAATAATATATGCTTTGTAAGTGTTAGAAAATATCAACTCCAAATCCTGTCTCCATTCAGGATTTTTGTTTTAGTTTTACTTTTGTTTTTGTTTTGTTTTTGTTTATATTCTGGAAAGTAGTTTTACTTTATAATTAACCTGTGAAAGATAAAGTTTGAGAGGACTCTTCAAAACTGTAATTAAAATATTTTCATATTCAAATATTTTCGTGGCAGGATATAAATCTGTAGTACTGGATCTGTTTATTGGTAACATAAGAATTGCTTTCACCTGTATTTTTTAGCACTATTAACATGGTTTATCTAAATGAACCTCTATATGAGCCCTTCTCAATCGGTGGGTCAAGACCCTCAAATAAATGACCCTATTACAGAGTTTGCCTAAGATAATCAGAAAACACAGATATTTACATTATAATTCATAGCAGTAGTAAAATTTTTTTGTTTTTGTTTATTGTTTTTCGAGACAGGGTTTCTCTGTATAGCCGTGCCTGTCCTGGAACTCACTTTGTAGATATTTACATTATAATTCATAACAGTAGTAAAAAAATTTTTTGTTTTTGTTTTTGTTTTTGTGTTTTGTTTTTCGAGACGGGGGTTCTCTGTACAGCTGTACCTGTCCTGGAACTCACTTTGTAGACCAGGCTGGCCTCAAACTTAGAAATCCACCTGCCTCTNCCTCCCAAGTGCTGGGATTAAAGGTGTATGCCACCACTGCTCAGCTTTTTTTTTTAGTAAAATTATATGTATGAGGCAGCATTGAAAATATTTTTTGGAGTTGTCACAACATGAGGAACTTTATTATTAAAGGGTCACAATATTAGAAAGTTTGAAAACCACAGCTGTATATAGTTAGAGCAGGCACCCTCAAGATGTTGGACTTCATGTTAGGTTTTGCACTTTCACATCAAATATACTTTTATGGACTTATCCACCTCCCTCCAAAATGAAAATTCATTACTTAGTTGAAACTATAAAAATGGTTAAATTAATTGCCTCATGTCTAAAATATTGACTATCATATTCATCCCTTTTTGACTACCTAATATTTACCTGTTATTGTTTTTTCTACATATTGCTCTGTTCATATAAATATAGGATAGGCTTGGTACATGGGGAACAACATGCAGATTTCTATTCTTTTTTCTTCTGATATTGTGGAACATTGTTTAATATTACACATTTTGTGCCCATCCATCCCATATTTCTGTTTCAAAGAGAAAAACAGCATCATTGCATGATGAATCAGTATGGTGAGTAGAGGCAAGATTGATTCTCACTCTTACATGTCAACCATATTGTCATAGTCACATAAGAAGACTGTCAGTCCATGCATATTATGTGATCCCTATTGAAACTGCATGCAAAACAAAATAAGGGAGTTTTGTTTTTAAGAACTCTTGATCAACTCATGACCTAGGCTATTTGGTGTTAGTCTGCACATTTTTTTTCTTTTCTTTTTCTTTTTCTTTTTTTTTTTTTAAATTTAAACTACTTTATTGAGAACTTGCAACTAAACATCATAGTTCACTGGGCTGGGGAAATGGCTCAGTGACCAAGAATGCTGGTTGCTCTTCCTAAGGACATGGGTTCAATTTCCAACACATGTCAACTAACTCTAACCGCAGAGGATTTTGTGCCCTCTTCTGGCTTCCAAAGGCATTGCACACATATGGTGTAAAGAAATACATGCAGGCAAGACACCACACGCACATAAATATTTTTTTGAATTTTAAAAACATCATGCATTGATATTAATCAGACTTTGTGAATATTAATGTTTTTCTGTATGTTTTATACATGGCAACACATAATGGGTTCAAGAAAGTTGCTTCAAAATAATTTACAGTTCTTGAAGACATCTGTTACTATTACAAAGATAATAGGACCCAGGAGATGCCAAAACAGAACTCCTCACATTTGCATCTATATGGATTCCAGTATAGGAGTGAAATTCTAACGTGTGTGGCACTAACCAGCTGGTATCTTCCCTAGTTAGTGTGAGATTAAGCATTTTTATCAGCCTTGAGACTATAATAATAATTGCCTCCATCAGTCCAATTTTGTCAAAACTTCATTTGTAATTCAAATGACAAAAATGGTTTGCTCTCAAAAAAGTACATTCAAGGGCACTCAAACTTTTAAGGAATTTCTGTAACAACTCATGCTTTTTATCATATAATTTTAAAACTTAATAATGATTTTCTTTTTTTTTTCCTTGACTTTTGGCTTCCTACTTCTATTACTTAATATTATCACATTCATGATTTAAGCTGCTATGAGGGTCTGTTGTTTTTCATAATGAAATCATATGTGGTGTCGAATGTCCTTCCTAAAAGTATTTGCCTTAGAGAAAATGTGACATGTACTGTCAATGCATATTGATTTATGGATCCTAGGATGATGGACATGAAATTTAAGTGTATTTTCACTGGAAATAATATTTGCATTTTTGCTAGCAGAGCATAAAATCATTTATAGCCTAAAGAAATGATATAAAGAAATCTTGGAAAATGATAATTTTATTCAATATTCACTGGAAGTAATGACATAACATTCAATGCAATTTAAAACTATGAGATTCTCTCTGAAGAATATGAAAAACCAGGCCATACTATATACACAAAGTCCAGTTTACATCATCTCTGTCTTCCTTAGCTGATTTCCAAACAAATATTGAAATACTGGTGTGACATTCATATTTTCTCACTGATATGATGAAGCAACTTTATTCCTGCACAGTTCATTTCATAAGCATCTGTTTATATGCCAGCTAACTTGCCACCAAACTTGCTTCTAAACTTGGCTCCTAAAACACAAGTTAAATTTACAAGTTCTGAATATCCAAATCCCACGCTCAACACTCAGAGGTTAAGAATCTGATTGGAACTATGACAGTAGTTTGTCTACAAGATCCCTTGGGTGACTTTCATGTATATTTCTATATATCTTGCAATGCATTTATTATGAAATTTCAATAACCACTGATGGAACGTACAACAAACACAAAACAATGTATCATGTGCTCTAACCTTTAACTTCTGTATTGATCGAGCTTGGTGATTATCTTTCTAATTAGAGACTATAATATTATCACAGAACAAATCTGTACATTTTTTTCTTATCTTTTAATCAATATGCTCCTTAAGAGGCAAAGAACTGCACTTATGTTTCTTATAATACAAAAATAATTATGTATTTGTACTATTTATAAATACTGCTTTTGCAAAAGGACACTAATATGAAACCACTACAAATAGGAATATTATAGAAGGGAGGGTTGAAGGAAGGTAATAGAGGGAAAGTGAGAAAGAATTTTGCCATATCCTGTCTTCTGGATATACCATGGTTGTTGCATAGATGACTATAAAACAGCAATGTTACCAGTGCAAGACTCAAAGAGGATAAATTCAGTTGAAAAAAATCCAAAACGGATCAAGGTGTGGCTTTTATGATACAATACCCAACTGAGCATCTTTTGCTCAGTGAAAGTTACTTTTCTTTGGGGGATAACTTAAAGGTTAGATGTGCCTCAATGGAAAGACCCATAGCCATGTTTATATGGCAGGCATTAATTGGGCTCTTGGGGTTATTTAAAAAGTAAAATAATGAGTGGGTATGAAGTTAATAGTGAGATATGTTGGGGATGGGACTTGAAGGGGTGATTAGGTAGATATGTTTAAGACACGTTATATGCATATATGAAATTTTCCAACAAAACAATACACACAAAAATATACATGAAGATGAAGAATGACCTAGTCCTTATTCATTATACATTTTACTCTCTAAATTTCTCTGTCTGTGGTCAACATTCTTCTTAAAAAATTAAATGAATAATTACAAAAACAATTCTGAAGAACATGACAAAATGTCACAACAGCCGATTTCCTACAGTCTGGGACCAGAATCATCCCTTGGCTCAATAGTTCACAATGCATATGATTCCCCCCTCAATCACTTAATAGCCAGCAGACTCAGTTAACAAATTGTTACACTGTAGCTGTGATGGTGGTCAATAAAACTAAGGCATGATAGATTATATTCCCTAAGGCTAAGAATG
Source organism: Mus pahari (assembly GCF_900095145.1). Lineage (NCBI taxonomy): Eukaryota > Metazoa > Chordata > Mammalia > Rodentia > Muridae > Mus > Mus pahari. Next base: position 15,269,745 of record NC_034606.1, on the reverse strand, counting down.
ACTTCAGTAATATAAATGCCCATACAACAATGTATAAATCATGGTATGTCGAGACAATGGAACATTAATCATCAAAAATAAGAAACATGGGGTGAAGGAACTAAGTTCAGAGTCAGGTGGACTCCATGACAGGCTACAAACTAATCATTTCGAAGACTAGGCCTAAGTCTGTTTCCCAGAAATGAGAACTAGGATTCAGGGACCTGTGATCAGCCAACTATAGCTATAGGTAGCCAATCCAAGGACACCTTGCCATCCTGCCTGGAGTAAGTTAAGTATAGGTAGCTAGAAAGAATAAGCAACCCTCCAATGAGGCCTGCAGAGCCTAACAAATTGTAGAATTAGTCAGAACCCCAGAGATAGAGCTAACCAATCAAGGAAAAGGGCACATTTGTCTCCCTAGAATTCCCCTAACTGACAAAGCTGGGCCTACAAACCACTAGATGTCTTCATTCCCAAATGGTGAGAGCCATTTGCAGGTTAAAAAGCTCTTTGCTCTTCCTCCTAAGGGCTTGCAATCCCCTTCAGCTCCTTCAGAACTTCCCCTAACTCTTTCACTGGGGTCCCTGGTCTCAGTCCAGTGGTTGGCTGCAGCTGTCTTAGTCAGGTTCTGGTAGAGCCTCTGAGATGATAGCTATAACAGATCCTGTCTGGGGTATCATTCTTTAGCAATTCTTGTGCCCTAACAGGTACAGGGGACTTGACTCAGTTAGTGAGAGTAGTTGGTTGACCAGCATGAAGACCTATGTTAAAATTTGTAGAAATGGAAATTAAGGGCATTATGGGCATTAAAGGGCAATTATGGTTGTATATGACTGCACAACATTTTGAGAACAGTGACTGGTGATCTAAAGAAGTTGCAAGTCAGACATCCCAGAAAGAGGTGGACTTCTAGGTTAGTGATGGACCTTCTCTTAAATGATAAAGCAAAAAATTAGTAGAGGACAATACATACTGAGCCCAGGCCACCACATGAACAGGCATCAGAAAATGCACAAGCACACTTATGTGCACATAGCAATATACATATAATATAATATATATGCACCAAAGATGAAAGAAGAGAAGACTGAGGAAGAGGACGAGGATGGAGGAGGAGGAAGGAGGAGGAGGAGGACTAGTGGGAATAGCGAGCTTTCAAATTACAAGCATAAAAGAAAGTTAAGAGAAAGCAGCCAGTCTGAAAGATTATACTAAAATTTTAATTGGACAGTTTGTAAAAGGTAAGCAAAATAGAAAAAACTAGCAGCAGTTAAGTTTTGACAGGGATTAAACTGTGGGTCATAACTGAGATAAAGAATTATTTAGATATAATTAAACTACTTAACATGATATGAAAATGTCATATATTATATTATGCATCAAAACCTTTACAAATGTACAACCTAAAGAGAAATTCATCTTTTTGTGATTTCATTTATTGAAAATCATTTTCACACAGAATATTCTGATTATATATTTTCCTCCCCTACTCCTCACAGATATTATCCATTCAGCTAACTCCATGGCTATTGTTAATGTAAATTATTAACTCTAATTAATAATCAGAGGTCTATATTGGATTCACACTGAGTTCACACCAATTCTACATGTTAATAGTATGAGGAAGTTGAACATGTGAAAACTTCTTATTAGCCATTCAACAATTCTATCAATCAAAACCAGATCTAAACATAGAATCTATTAAATAAACTCTAAACTTGGCCATTCTGTATCTCTTGCAGAATACTTATTGCCTGTGATAAATAGAGCCAAGGTATGCTAAGCAAACTGAAAAAAACAAAAACAAAAACAAAAAACAAAAAAACAAAGAGCATCACTGTAACCGTCGCTGTGTCCTGCTTCTTACTCTGTCCATTACATGGTTTTTCTTCTTTGCTGTCTAACCTCATCATTACTGTCTATCATGAGGATAATAAAGTTCTGCTTTCTATGCCAAGGACAGAACTTATGTCACCCCTGATATCTACTGACAGGACTGACATCACAAATGAAGGGATCAGACTCTGATGGTCATATACACATAAGAGGAATGCCAGTTCTGACTGATCCAGACTTCTCTCACTGTCTCAGAATTGAATGTCCTGATGTAACACAGGAAATCCATTTTTTCCTGTCATTCTGGGATTTGAGATGTATTTAGACATCAAATCTCCTGCACACTTCACTCTTTGACAATGATAATGATTATATTACCAAAGTAATTAATAACATTGATTTATTATTATATAATTAAGGTATAATAATTATCCAAATATAATTATCATCATCATGACATTCAGTAGTGTTATTGACCATAGTATACTTAGTGTTTTTTAAATCAGTAACATGTCCTTTGTAATTATTGAAATTGAATGTTGGTTATTCATGATCAATCCCCATTTTGCATAAAAAGAGAAAAATTTGAAAGGTTATATGAGGTCCAGAATTTCACAACTATTAAGTAATGTTGTCAGGTTTTAAACTAACTTAATATTTAAAACTCTTAGCTTGGATTTTGTTGTGTTATATTCAGGGAACAATTCTTGGATATTATAGACTTTAATGTTTATACACAGTGTTCTGAGTCACAGTGGAGACTAAAGAAGAAAGCATAACTGTTGAGTTATTTCTTAAGTAGCATGTCATTTGAGGTAATGGGAAAATTCAGTTATTTACTAATTTATAAAATCTAACTAAATCTAAGACAGTATTAAAAAGTGCTTTAATAATGATAGACATCCTTGAACATTAAGTTCCAGTTGTGAAATAAGCTCTGGGGCATTTCCCTAAAAAGTATTTTTTTATTCTTCTTTCCTTGCCTTTTTCAGAAATCACAACATTCAAGTTCTTGATTTCATAGACATAGAATAAGATTACCTGTAATTTGAAATGTAGTTTATCTCGAGTAAATTTGCTCTATGATTCATACATTCTTGTAGATATGATTAGACTTGATAATTTATTTCATCAAAAATCCTTTCCCTGTGAATAGATGTATTATGTGTATATATTTATGTGTTTATACCTGATTAGGTACGTGTACACACAAGTATGTGGAAGTCAGTGGTCAAATTCAGCTGTGTTATTTGTTTCTGTCTTATTTTCTTGAGACAGAATCTCTCACTAAACCTACAACTGACTATGTTTGCTAGCATTTCTATGCTGTAATTTTAAGGGATCTGCCCATCTCTGTACTCAGATGACAGGAATGTCATGGACCTGACTTGGTATCCAGATAATAGGGAGGTGAACTCAGGTCCAGTGCTCACATGACAGTCACTTTTCATTGAACTATCTACACATTTTATATTTCCTCCAGTTTCTAAGTTGTGTTCCATGGTACACAGAGAAAAGTTTTGAATTTTGTTTCCATAATCTTTGGCTGAAAAATATTTGTCTTATAATTACATGATATAGTGACAAAAGCAAACTGAAGTAAATACTCATTAATATTATCCTCTTGTGGACTGTAGACTCCTCCTTCAAGTATTAAGGATTGGAATTAAAGGGTCATGGTTATTTATTTCACATTAAAAGATATTGACATGTTGGACTGTAGTTTCATAATTTAAGGCATTGTCTATGAAGAAACTCTAGAATTCCAGGTGTTTACCATTCTCTTCAATTGTCGTATTGTCAATATTTTAACTTTAGCTTTTCGTGATTATATTATGATAACATGAAAACTTTGTGATAAAAACAATACCAAACATATTTTTCTTTTTGATCATGACATACCTCTTAGAAATATCTTTACTATAAGCATACTTCTAATACTAGAGAATAGGTAAACAAAAGAGAATACAAAAATAATCTAGAAACAGACTGTGTGTGTTTGTAAGTATATAAATATTATCAAAATGTAAAGGAAAAACTTAATAAATTAATATGTATGTTAAAAAGTTCTTAACACAATAAAGTTGACCACCCTAAGAGTTGGCAAAGATACTTATATAGAAGGAAAAAATGTTCAGACCACAAAAGAAAAGTTTACAAACTTCCCATCTCAGAATTTCAAAATTGCCTCTTATTAAAATTCATTGCTAATGAATTTAAAAGGTATCTGATAACAGATTCTCATGCAGGATATGAAGAGAATAAATAGCTTTGTATAACTGAAATTGTAACAATCATAAGAACTCCCTGTTTCTATTTACATAGTTCCCAAGAATCAACAAATCCAAGGAACCTTATCCTCTTTCTGAAATCCTGAAGAACAGGTATAGTACTCCTTAAGTTGAAAATTAATGCTTGAACATTGATGTTCTTAAGGTACTCTATACAAGAGAACAATTTTTTTTTTATTTTTTCCTTCTAGAGAATCTCACTTGCAAATAAAGTCAAATATACAGATAATGTTATTTAATTTGTAGTTTCATCAAAAACAGCAGTTCCACCAACCTCTGACTACCCTATGGAGTACCAAAAAAGGGGCGGGGGGTCATTATTTATTTTAAAAATCATTTAAACTGTGGTCAAAGAATGAATGGTTCATTTAAGTACCCATTTTGTCAATCCACACCAAGTTATTCAGTCTGTCTGATATTAAGTAAAGAAATAAAATGGACAGTGTTAAAACAGTCAGAAAATAACTTAGCAGATTAACATTTCTAAAACATACATACGTACACACACACACACACACACACACACACACACACACACACACACACAGTCTCCTATGTGTCCTCTTTACTTTCATACAGGGCTGACACCAATAAATGTCCTATCATGCCTGTCCTTTGAAATTCTAGATGCTTAATCAACACAATTTAGCTACTGCCTAATCAAGAAACTGTGATTCTGTCCTTCTGGTTGGTGCCAGCTCCCAGCCACTTGGGTATGAACTCATCAGAAGGTCCCACAGTCCCCAGAGGACTCTCTACCCCACCCTAGGTGCCCTAGCACATCCAGGTTCTTAGGATCACTGGTAAGTTGAACACAACATATGGTCCAACACAACTGGGAGTGTCTAGGGCCAGCAGAAGCAGGGACACAGGAACCTGACCTACCAGCAGCTCTAGTTCCTTCCAGGTGGCTCTGGTGTACATTGGGTTCAAACTCAGTGGACAGCTGCAGGGTCCTGAGAAGAGGTACCACTTCCGGGTGCTCTAACACACCCAGAATCTTAGGATCCAAGAATCCCAGGATCCCAGATGCTTGGTCACACCAGGATCTCAGGGTCTCAGGATCTCTGGCACACCATGAATCTCAGGATCATAGAAAATCTAGACTCTGAGGAGTTCAGTCTCAACCGGGATTACAGGAAGTACAGACTCCAATCAGATATATTGAGGGCAGGGAGCACTTGAGATAATCAGAGGGCAGGAGACAAGCATAAGAACAAAAGCCACAGAAACCAGATACTCAACATTACCAGAACCCAATTCCCCCACCATAGGTAGTCCTGAACTCACCATTACAACAGAAAAGTAAGATATGGATCCAAAGTCACTTCTCATGAGGATAATGGGGACTATGAGAAGGACAAAAATAACTCCCTTAAGAAATACAGAACAGAGATAAACAGGGAGAAGCCCTTAAAGAGGAAACACAAAAATTCCTTAAAGAGTTACAGGAAAACTTTACAAAACAGGTGAAAGAATTGAACAAAACCATCCAAAATCTAAAAATTGAAGTAAAAACAGTAAACAAACAAAAAAACAAACAAAAAACAAAACACACACACACATACACACACACACACACACACACACACACACACACACACGTGCGCGCGCACCCGCGCGCGCGGAGACAACTTTGGAAATAGGAAACCTAGGAAAGAAGTCACTAGCCATAGATGTGAGCATCACCAACAGAATACAAGAGATAGAAGAGAGAATCTCAGGTGCAGAAGATACCATAGAAAACATTAACACAACAATCAAAGAAAATGTGAAGTACAATACTGAATCCAAGAAGGCATCAAAATGATCATCCATCATAATCAAGTAGGCTTCATCCCAGGGCTGCAGGGATGGTTTAATATAAGGAAATCCATCAACGTAATCCACTACATAAACATACTCAAACACAAAACTCACATGATCATCTCATTAAATGCTGAGAAAACACTTGACAAAATCCAACACCCCTTCATGATAAAAGTCATGGAAAGATCAGGAATTTAAGGCTCATACCTAAACATAATAAAAGCAATATACAGCAAACCAGTAGCCAACATCAAACTAAATGGAGAGAATCTGGAAGCAATCCCACTAAAATCAGGGACTAAACAAGATTGCCACTTTTTTCCTACATATTCAATATAGTACTTGAAGTCCTAGCCAGAGCAATTACACAACGAAAGGAGATCAAGGGGGTTACAAATTGGAAAGGAAGAAGTCAAAATATCACTCTTTGCAGATGATATGATACTATATATGTGACCCTAAAAATTCCACCAGAGAACTCCTAAACCTGTTAAACAGCTTCAGCACAGTAGCTGGGTATAAAATTAACTCAAACAAATCAGTGACCTTTCTCTACACAAAGGATAAACAGGATGAGAAAGAAATTAGGGAAACGACACCCTTCACAATAGTCACAAATAATATAAAATATCTTGCTGTGACCCTAACTAAGGAAGTGAAAGATCTATATGATAAAAACTTCAAGTCTCTGAAGAAAGAAATTGAAAATCTCAGAAGATGGAAATATCTCCCATGTTCATTGATTGGCAGGATTAATATAGTCAAAATGGCTATCCTGCCAAAAGAAATCTATAGATTCAATGCAATCCCCATCAAAATTCTAACTCAGCTCTTCACTGAGTTAGAAAGGGCAATTTGTAAATTCATCTGGAATAACAAAAAAACCTAGGATAGCAAAAACTATTTTCAACAATAAAAGAACTTCTGGTGGAATCACCTTGACTTACCTAAAGCTGTATTACAGAGCAATTGTGATAAAAAAAACTCCGTGGTACTGGTACAGAAACAGACAGGTAGAACAATGGAATAGAATTGAAGACCCAGAAATGAACCCACACACCTATAGTCACTTGATCTTTGACAAGGGAGCTAAAACCATCCAGTGGAAAAAAGACAACGTTTTCAACAAATGGTACTGGGCACAACTGGTGGTTATCATGTAGAAG
>NC_034606.1:15256901-15261270 GCF_900095145.1 Mus pahari | reverse complement strand
TTTATAATAGCCAGAAGCTGAAAAGAACCCAGATGTCCCTCAACAGAGGAATGGAAACAGAAAATGTGGTACATTTATACAATGGAGTACTACTCAGCTATAAAATACAATGAACTTATGAAATTCTTAGGAAAATGGATGTATGTACCTGGAGGATATCATCCTGAGTGAGGTAACCCAATCAGAAAAGAAGTCACTTGATATGCACTTACTGATAAGTGGATATTAGCCCAGAAAACCTAGAATACCCAAGATACAGGGGAACACCAGGGCCAAGAAGTGGGAATGAGTGGGTAGGGGAGCAGGGCGGGGGTAGGATATAGGGGACCTTCATGATAGCATTTGAAATGTAACTGAAGAAACTATCTAATAAAAAACAGTTAAAAAAAAACAAAAAGTACAACCATCTTTCCAAACTCATACATATTGAAATTTCTTTTTTGTTTGTTTTTTGGTTTTTTTTTAATCTTTTTTTTTAACCTTCCACACTTTATCCCCCTCTCAGTCCACCCTCTGACGGTTCCACATCTCATAACTCCTCCCCTCATCTCCAAGAGGATTTCCCCACCCTCATCCCACCATACCTGCCTACCTCCTGGGGCCTCCAGCTCTTGAGAGTTAACTGTATCTTCTCTGACTGAGTTCAGACCCTGCAGACCTCTGCTGTACATGTGTTGGGGGCCTCATATCAGCAGGTGTATGCTGCCTGTTTGGTGGATCAGTGTCTGAGAGATCTTGGAGTTTAGGTTAGTTGAGACTGCTGGTCTTCTTAAAGGGTCATCCTCCTCCTCAGCTTCTTACAGTTTTTCCCTAATTCAAACACTGGGTTAGTGGGGAAATGGGCTATGCACAGACAGTCTGGTCTCCAGTAGAGCTGAGATGTGGAACTCAGGTACCAGGTGGTGGTAATTCCCACCTATATGGGATGTAAAGCTTTCCCTCAAGTCTACTAGACTCTGGCTCCTGTTGAAATTACCGCCCCCACATCCTCCCACAAAAGAAGCATGGCTTTTAGTCACATAGACAATGTCCTGAGCTTCTAACCTTCAGGCTAGACTCCTCTCAGTTACCTAACAACATGAAGATAACAAGCCCACCATAAGAAGGGCTGCTTGGCCCCACCTTACTCTCTCCCCTCTTACTCTCTTAAGCTTTTTCTTTCCTTACTCTCTCCCTCTTATGTAGCCTTTCTTCTCTCCTTTTTCCCCTTCTCTCCTCTTGGCCATGGCTGGTCTCTCTCTCTTTCCACTTTCTCTCCTTTCTCCCTGCCTTTCTACAATAAAGCTCTAAAACCATAGACTCTCTCTGTTCATCAAGGCCCACTATGCTTGGACAATGAAATAAGCTTTCTCCTAACCTGTGCCTAAACTCCCATCAAAAAGCCTTCCTGTGCTCCAGCCACGGACCAGACTAAGGACTCTCACCTACGTGGGAACCTCTCTTCCTCTGCTCTCTCTCCTGTAACTTGTCCATCCCCCATCAAGTGGGGTCCAGTGGCTTCTCACACCCAAACGCCCACCCAGTGTGGAGTGGAAAATGTCCTGCAGTCCTCCTGCATTTGCCTGCCCAAAACACAAAAATTCTGGAGGGACTTGGTCTTTCTCCCTCCTCCCTCTTCCCCTACACCCCCACAGCCCCACATGGGGTTACTGGCTTCTGTCCATTGCTTGAATGTAAATATCTGCCTTTGACTCTTTCAGCTGCTTGTTGGGTTTTTTAGGAGGGCAGGCATAATAGGCTCCCATTTGTAAGCACACCATAGTCTCAGTAATAGTGTCAAGCCTTAGAGTCTCCCCTTGAGCTGGATCTCAATTTGGGCCTGTCATTGGACCTCCTTTCCCTCAGGCTCTTCTCCATTTTTGTCCCTGTAGTTCTTTCAGACAGAAACAATTCTGTGTCAGTGTTTCTGATTGTGAGATGGCAACCCCATCCCTCCACTTGATCCCTGTCTTTCTACTGAAGGTGGACTCTACAAGTTCCCTCTCCCCACAGCTGGACATTTCATCTAAGGTCCCTCTCTTTGAGTCCTGAGAGTATCTCACCTCCCAGGTCTCTGGTCCATTCTAGAGTGACCCCCACACACACACCTCCGACCTCCCAAGGTTGTCTGTTTCTATTCTTTTTGCTGGCCCTCAGGGCTTCAGTCCTGTTCCCCCATCACCCAATGCCAGCTTGTGTTCCTCTTTCCCCTCTCTGTCCCCTTTCCTACCCAGGTCCTTCCCTTGCCTCCCTTCCCCCCTCCCCCTAAGATTGCTTTCTTCTCCCTCCCAAGTGGGATTGAGACATCCTCACTTGGGCCCTGATTGAGTTCTGTGGATTGTATCCTGGGTATTCTGTACATTTTTGGCTGATATCCATTTATTAGTGAATACATTCCATGCATGTCCTTTTGGGTCTGAGTTACCTAACTCAGGGTAATACTTTCTAGTTCCATCTATTTGCCTTTTAAAGTCATGATATCCTAGTTCTTAATAGCTGAGTACTAATGTATTGTATAAAGGAACCACATTTTCTGTATCCATTCTTCTGTTGTGGGACATCTGGATTATTTTCAGCTTCTGGCTATCACAAATAAGGATGCTTTGAACATGTCCCCCTGTGGCATGGTGAGGCATCTTTTGGGTATAGGTATAGCTAGGTTTTCAGGTAGATCTATTTCCAATTTTCTGAGGTACCTCCAAATTGAATTCCAGAGTGGTTGTGCCAGTCTACAATCCCAGCAGCAATGAAGAAGTTTTCCTCTTTCTCAACTTCCTCACCAGAATGTGCTGTCACCTGAGTTTTTTATCTTAGCAACTCTGATTGGTGTAAGGTAGAATCTCAGGGTTACTTTGATGTGCATTTTTCTGATCACTAAGTGCTTCTGATTCTCTAAGTGCTTCTCAGACATTAGAGATTTCTCTATTGTGAATTCTCTGTTTAGTTCTATCCACCATTTTTTTGATTGGGTTGTTTGGTTTTGTCACCCTGCACAAAGCACAAGTCGAGGTGGATCAAAGACCTCAAGATAAGGTCAGATACACTGATTCTAATAGAAGAGGAAGTGGGAAAGAGCCTCGAACTCATTAGCACAGATGGAAATTTTCCTAAATAGAACTCCAGTGGCTTAGGCTCTAAGATCAAGATAATTGATACATGGGACCACATGAAACTGGAAAGCATCTGTAAGGCAAGGCCCATATTCAATAGGACAAATCAACAACCTACAGATGGAAAAAAAAATCTTCACTAAACCCACATCCCATAGAAGGCTAATATCCAAAATATATAAAGAACTCAAGAAGCTAAGCACTGAAAAACCAAACAACCCAGTTAAAAACTGTTTTTCTATCTTGAACCTTTTTTTTTTAATACACTATAGTCCTTAACCCCCTCCCTGCCTGCCCTCCAACAATTTCTCATCCACACCTCCTACCCTTTGTCTCCAAGAGGATGACCCCACTCCCCACCACCACACATTATCCTGCCAGGCCTACCCACTGTGTGGGGTCCCAAGTGTGTCATCACTCTCTCAGAGATGTGTATCTTCTCTCACATAGGCCAGACCAGGCAATCCTCTGTTGTATATGTCAGATTGACTTTCAAGAGGCCTGTCTACTCTCTCCTCTTCTTGCCTTCATACCCATGTCCCTTGGGGGAGATTATTTTCAGAGGGTCTTTTAGAACTACTGTGCTGTTTCACGTCTTCCAAAAAACTTGTCCAAACCAAAAGGATCTCCTTCAAAGTGAACTGGTCCTTCTCTGTCTCTCTGTCTAAGACAATCTGAATCAGAAAATGCCTTATTAGAAACAAATCTGTTGGTCTTTATCCTGGTTTCCAAGCCATTGCCATATATGGGTTTGTTTGTTTTTTGTTTTGGTCTGTAGGTATATCTGTAGCTACATGCATGCCTAGTGCTGGAGGAGGCTAGAAAAGGGTATTGGATCCCCTGAAAAGAAGCAGATGTTTTTGTCACCATGTGGGTGTTGTGAATTAAACCCAGGTATCCTTTGGAAGAGTAGTCAGTACTCTAAACTGGTCCCTTCAACCCAATACAATTTTAAATGACTTACCACCGGCAATGCTTTCCTTTAGTTATGTGGGGTGTGGGTTTGCTTCAGTTGTGCTGGATTTTCATGAGTTTCCCTACCTTATCTGGTTCTAGATTTTCAGACCAGCACCTACAAACAATTTCCAAAAAGGGAAGAGAGAAAGAGAGAGAAAGAGAGAGAGAGAGAGAGAGAGAGAGAGAGACAGAGAGAAGGAAACTAGAAGACCAAACTTCTATCTCAATTTTAGCCCCAGAAAACTTAAATTTGTTAGAGGTTGAAGTGAGCTGACCAGTGCTGAGGAAGTTGCTCAATCAGTGTAGTACACACACACACACAC
>NC_034606.1:15242239-15256636 GCF_900095145.1 Mus pahari | reverse complement strand
AAATAAAGAAAATAATAATAAAAAAGGAAAAAAAAAAAAAAAAGATGCACAGGCAGGTAAAGCCTGAACCCTCTGCCCAACAAGAAGCAGCAGACAAAGACAGTCATGATTTGAATATGCTTGGCCCAGGGAGTAGCTCTATTTGGAGTTGATTCCTTGGAGTAGCTGTGGCACTGTGGTCTTGGGCTTTAACACCTCATTGTAGCTGCCTGGATGTTTACATTCTGCTAGCAGCCTTCAGATGAAGATATAAAACACTCAGCTCCTCCTGCACCATTCCTGCCTGAATGTTGCCATGTTCCTGCCTTGATGCTAATGGACTGAACCTCTGAACCTGTAAGCCACGGTAAATTGGCCTGAGAGACTCTAAGGGGATTTCCAGTCGCACATCCTCCTTATAGATCCCCCTCCCACCTGGGGTCAAGGCTAGTCCAAGCTCCATTCTCCACCCACAGGAACATTCTTGAGTAAACATTCTCAGAATGTACTGACTGATAGTTACCTGACCCTCTGGAAAGTCCCAGGCAGAGTTCAAATGCATGTCATGCTGAAAGACCCACAACATGAGGACTCCCTCACGTTCTGACTCAGGTGAGGCAACACCCCAAATCACTTACAAGAAAACGTCTTGATGCAAACTGCATGAGGATTTTTATTCCAAGAGTGCTCTGGGACCCACAATCTTACACCATGCAGGGGTAGAGGATCGTGGGCCCCAACTAGCTGGGAGAGGGGGTATTTAAAGAAAGAAACAACAACTCAGGGGGGGGGTGGGGAGGGCGTTGTTGGAAAATACCAAAAATACCAGTTAAAAGCCACAAGGAGGAAGTGCAAAGTCACAAGGACAAACACATTTGCATAGTGGGTTCAGAAGCAGTCAGGGTGACTTTCTTTGAATGAACACTTCCCAAACCCAGGGGTTAGGTGGGTGGAGGAAAGTCACTATCTGTTTTATGACTAGCATGCCTTGGGGAATTGAGTCACAAAGGTCACATTCTCAAGCCTGGGCCTAAAGACCTAGAATTTATGTTTTTATGTTTCACTTTTTCAATGCTTGCTAGCCAATAGGTTTAAAGGTCAATATGCTTAGCCAATAAGTTTGAACTGTAACCTTGTTGATGTAACCTGTGCCCCTAAAAAGTATAAAAACTGCCTGTAATAGCCATTTAGGGTCACCTTCTTGTCCCTCGCCTAGAAGGACTGTCTGAGAATTGACCCCGATGCGAGCCAGAAAATAAACCTCTTGCTTTTGCATCAATCTGCTTTTGGTGTTTCACTCAGGGGCATCACAAAGTAAGTTCCACTGACCAAGGGTCTGGGTCTTACAGACCAAAGCACTGCCCATAGAGGCCTATCTCAAGAGGGACTGGCAGAGCTTTTCCTCCGGAGTCTGAGTAATGGTCTCTTCTTAATCACTGCTAATTTCTTAGTTCCAGCAAACCAGCACCAATTGTCCCAGTGGTCTCTTTAACTATAAAATCCCAGTATCTCTTGACTATAAAGCCAGAGCCACATTGCCAAAGCTGCCCAGTTCTGCTGCTTTCAGGAGCTGGTACAAGGTCCCTTTGTTCTGTTATTACTAGCAATATCACTAGCTTCCTGTTTTCCAACTTCTTCACAGCCTAAACTTGGCAGTCCTAGAGATCTTGCTCTACAATTTGACCTTTAGCTCAGATATCGGCATGTGTCTTCTGTCATTAAAAGTATGCACCACCATGTCTTGAATCAGGGTTAATGACAAGAGGCAAAAAGGAAATCCTCAAATTCGGAGGACAGGTTAAAACAGCTTATTTATCCATAAGTAGCTATAAACAAGTAAATGGTGAAATGGGATCACACTGCTTCACACACACACACACACACACACACACACACACATTCACACACACTTCACTAACCTCTGAACTGGCTGGTGTTCAGCCTGGTTTCTGGCTGCGGAGCACTGTGGCATCTCCCTTGGGCTCCAGAATTGAGGGCGTTTCGGTGCCAGATAGGGGGCTTTAAAACTAATTTCAACCAATCATAACTAAGGCATTTACACCTTACCTCCCTTACTCTTAACCTTAGCACATCCACACCCACCCACACTCAATGGCTTGGTTTCCTTGGAAGCCAGAAGCAGCAGATAGCTTTGCCTCCTGGGTTCATGAGCTCCTTACACACCATGTCTACACTTAAGCTTTTCTTGACCTAGAAATTGCTTTATCTCAGACTGGCCTTGAATTCAGAGATCTGATTGGCTTTATCTTCTGGGATTAAAGTTGTGTACAACCACATCTGGATTTAAATTTAGCTGGGTAGAATCTTTCCCCAAGGTCACCTCCTCAATTCAACTTAATGTCCTTGAACACAGGATTCAGCTGCATTTCACTTCCCTCTGCCTCTTTAATACTCCTTTTTCCTTTCTAAACTTTCTATGCTTATTCAAAATGCTCTTCAATTAATCTGGGTCTTCACCTTAGCTTCAGGCAGACTCTTCAGACAAAGGAAAAAAGTAGCCGTGTTCTTGACCAAAATACTTCAAAAAGAGTCTCTTGGCCACATACTAAAGTTCTTCTCCACTGAAAACTCTTGGGCCAGGTCTGAGTTTCCCAACCCGCAGGACCCAGTTATTGGGGGGGGGGGGGTTGCCCTAGGGGGACCATGCCTGAAAAAGGATGAAAGGATGGGCGGGAAAGATGGAGAAGACCCTGCAATTTTTGCCAAGGTCTGTTTATTGGGAAAAAGTTTACAGAATATAAGCTGTGAGAAGGAGGAAGAGGGAGAAACTTACTCCTGCCTCCACCCAGGGGTGGGGGTGGTTCTGCATACCTGCCCAGGAACACAGGATCTACTCTTTTATCTCAGGGGACATTCTGTGGTTTTTCCTGGAAGGTTTGCAGTTACTATCTGATCTTGGTGTTCTGTCCACTGTCATGGCAAAAGGTCAGAAGTTTCTCAAAAAAGGTGGGGGGGGGGCTTTGGCTTATGGCTCAGTGTCGGTCTCTAACATGTGAGCAATTCAAATCACTCTTGGTAACAAAGTCTTCCATGTTCCTACTAAAATAGCCAATTATGCCCCATTTAAAGCATTCCACTGCTTTCCAAATGCAAAGTGTCAAAATTCACATTCTTCCCAATAAAGGAAGGGTCAGGACTATCACAGTAATAACACAAATGCTGGTACCAACTTCTGTCTTAGATAGGGTTTTACTGCCGTGAGCAGACACTGTAATCAAGGCAACTCTTTTATGGACAAAATCCCCTTGCCTTTAAAAGGAGGAGTTCTGTTATAGATATACCAGTTTGTGTTTGACATCCCACAATCCATTGTTCTCTGCATTCTGACTAGGTGTAGTTTTTTGCAATGATCTCTATCTGCTCTAAAGAGAAGTTTCATTGAAGACGAATGAAACTTTCCCTTATCTGTTGGCATAAGGATCAGTATATAGAATGCATTTAGGAATAAAGTCTTTTGGTAAAGTTACAAGAAAAGACTCTCTTCTGTGTTGCATGAGCTCACTAGCCCAGTGAATTAACTAGATTTACAGTAGCAGGCATAAATGCCCTTCTATTGAGGGGCCCATAAGTTCATTTAGAAAGCCATTTGTTACCACTAAGATTTGAGTTTCTCAATTGCATCTGTAGAGATTTCTTGTCATTTTGATCATTTTTGAGGTTCATAGGCTAGATCAGATTATTTATTGTTCTTCTCCCTTTGGAGATTGTATTGTACTTTGCAGCAATATGATAGCTAGTCCATAAGGAGGTAGCTTTCAGGTCAAATTCAGCTCACATCCAGAATTCTGTTTTTAAAATATATAGTTTCTTCAGCACTTGGGACTTATCTCTCACATCTGAGACATAAACAAGAGCAGCATCAATCTTCCATATAGTCTGAGACTGTACCCCAAGTCAGAATGGCTAAGTTAATCAAGGTATCTGATTTTAACAAATGAAGTTTGATTTTTTAAAAAAAAAATCTGTTTGTGGGACCACAAACTGGTACAGCCATTGTAAATCCATATTAACAGTTCTCAAAAAGCCAAAATTAAAATCTACCATATGACCCTGGTATATCATTCCTTGGAATATACCCAAGTGACTCAAAATTGTACCCCACAGATACTTGCTCAGACATGCTCATTGATGCTTCAAGAACTGAAAACACTATTTATTTTTCCTTTTATTGAAAATAGGTATTTTCTTATATAATATATCCTGATTATAATTTCCCTGCCACTACTCTTCTCATTTCTTCCCCACCTCCCCTTCTATCTATATTCACTGTCTTTCTCTCTATCAGTGAAAACCAGACAGGCTTCTAGGGGATAAAAAAATAAATGTAATGCAATGAAATTAAAACTATCACATGTTTAACAAGACAAGATAAAACAAACAAAAAATACATTAGGAAAAGAGCTCAGAAGAGGACACAAGAGACAGATTGAAACTCATGTGGACACTTGTAAATCCCATAAAAACACTAAACTGTAATATATATATATATATATATTTATGCATACATAAAGGACATAGTGCAGATCCTTATAGGCCCTGTATATGCTGCTCCAGGCTCTGTGTGTTGATATGTGCTTTGATCATGTTGAGTACAGGGCTTTGTTTTCTTGGGGTCCTCGATTCCCCTTAACTCTTATGCTCTTTTTGCTTCTTCTTTCCCAGTGAGCCCTGAGGGGAGGGATGTAGGGGGATAACCCATTTAGAGCTGAATATTCCAATCTCTCTCTCTTTCTGTCTCTCTCTGTCTCTGTTTCTCTCTTTGTCTCTGTCTCTCTCCCTCTCATTTGTGAGTGTGTGTGTGTGTGTGTGTGTGTGTGTGTGTGTGTGTGTGTGTGTGTATGGATAATGTCTGTCTGTGGCTCTTTGTATTTGTTTCCTTCTGCTACAGGAAGAAGTTATTCTGATGATATAGTTAAGCAAGGTGCTGATCTATCAGAATTGCAGAATGTCATTAGGAGTATCGTTATGTTATTGCTACATGTATTTTCCAAACAACAGAATTCATCTTTATCCTGGATTCTTGGTCACCTAAGCAGTGTCAGGTATGCATTTCATCAATAGGAGTTGTCCTTAAGTCAATTAAGATATTGCATGCTTACTCCCATATGCTTTGTGCTATCATTGCCCTAGTATATTTTGCAAACAGGAAACCATTACAGACCAGAGAATTTGAGGCTGGCTTGATGTTTGTATTTCTCTTTTGGTAGTAGAAAGACACTCTTCCTGTAGCAAAGATTCTAGCTATGAAGTCTGTATTTGGGCACCCACCCAACTTCTCTGTTTAATGAGTTGTGTTAAAGTGCTGTCTTCAGTTGCTGAGATGAACTCACTGCGTTGGCAATTGCCTGGGTTGTTTGAAGAATCCAATGGGATCCCTTTGGCCAACTACTTAATTAGATGTAATTCAGTCATGGTACTAGAAGCTTCATTTGGTGACAAGAGCTGGTAAGTTGGGACTCCTTTTCCCCGTTATTTGGTGATTTCATTCAGATCACCTTCATATGTGAATATATTTTAGGAGGCTTCTACTCTATTATATTTCCGTAATATCCCATCTATCCCTCAGATGGCCCTTGATTCTAGCTGTCTCTCCCCACAGTCACTCACCATGCCCCACTCCGCATATTCTCCTCACTTGATCCTTCCATTCTAGCCTTTTCCTCACCAATCTATAACTATCTATTGTATCTATTCCATTTCCTTTTCCTAAGTCTTTTACTCTATACCTAATCTTTATGGTTCTATGATTGTAGCTTGATTATTATTAACTTGATAGCTAATATACACATATACACAAGTAGATACCTTATCTTTCTTTTTTGAGTCTAGGTTACCTTGCTCACTCACTCAGGATGCTATCTCTCTAGTTCCATCCATTTGCCAATGTGTACACATGCCACATTTTCTTCTTATACTTTACTTTTGAGGGACATCTTGGTTGTATCCATTTTCTGGGTATTATGAACAGAGGAGCAAAGATCATGCTTGAACAAATGTCTCTCTGGTAGGCTGAAGTATCCTGTGGGTGGAAAAACTGGACCTTAAGATAAATTAATTGCCACCTTCCTAAGGAACTTCCCCACCAGTTTCCATCGGAGGTGTAAACGTTCACATTCCCACCAGCAATAGATGAATGTTTCTTTTTCTACATATCCTCCCTAGCCTGAGTTGTCACTAGTTTTATTGATCTGAACCATTCTGAAGCTATATCTAAAAGCAGTTTTTGATTTGCATTCTTCTGATGGCTAAGGGTGTGGAATATTTCTTTACTTCACACTCTTTCAAGCTTCTACTGAGAATTCAATTTTTTGATTATTTTAATGGTTTTATTGAAATCTCATTTTTGAGTTCTTTATATATTTTGAATTTTAGCCCCCTATTGGATGTGTACTTGGTAAAAATCCTTTGCCATTCAGTAGGCTGCTTCTCTGTTTGAATGACCATATCTTGACTATGCATAAACTGGTCAGTTTCATAAGGTTTCAGAAATGGAAAAAATTTCAAATCCTTCTTTCCATAAATGTATAATGAAAATATGGGGCATACTCAGCTATAAGAAAAATAAAGTATGAAATTGGCAGATAAGTGGATGAAAATAGAAAATATTGTATTGAGTAGGTTAATATAGACCCTGAAAAACAAATGCCATGTGTTCTTTTTAGCTATGGTTTCTAGATGCAAACATTTCTCATGTGAGTATATAACCTGTATTAACCTCAGGAACCAGGCAAGTTAAAAAAGATTCCATGGGAGGAGGGAGGCCTAGAGAAGGCAATATCATAATGCCAGGAATATGAATGGGGGAAATGAGCAAGCAGTGGGGGAGGGAGGGCTTTGGATGGGGAAGGGAAATGAGGTCTACACAAAAAAAAAGAAAGAAAGAGAAAGAAAGAAAATTAACACCAAATATATTTTTTAAAACCCATCAGAAGTCATACTTTTTATGTAACTAAAATTATATGTAACTGTATATATGTACATATAGATGTACTTTAAATGAAGTTATGTCACTTATGTGACAAAAGTCCCAAAAAACCCACAGACTAGCCAACAAAACTCCAGAGCCAAGCAAGAGAAACCTTCTTCAAGTGGACAATCAGAAAATCCAAGAAAATCCCCCCCCAAATCTTTGTTTTTAATTGCTTGTAAGTAAATATGATAAGCATTTGCACAAAGGACTGCTTTACAATGGAGTTTGAAATAACATTAAAAGTCTTATACAATGTTAATTCTAATCAATATTAAAAATATTATACAATGTTAGCTCTAAAATTCTCCTTATCTTATATAATGTCATTTTTTTACATTTTACTTTCATTATTTCTCATCATTTAGAATATACTTTTTCCAAATATATTGTATATGCATTTTTAAGTAAACATAAAATAGTATGTTTCTCTGCAGCTGTTTAAAAGATCCTTAGTTATTTTTAATCCTCCCTTTCCTCCTTGTGTGTTATCCTCCAACACCACCCCTATTCAATTGTAAAGAAAAATGAAATCATGAAAATTTCAGTTATGTGGAGAGAAGTCAAAAATATTAAAATGAATGAAGTAACCTGGAAAGTCAAAAATGATATGCTCTCTTATTTAAATTTCTTTAAGTAGCATGACTCAATAATAAATTTCAAAGTAGTTTTTGAAATTGGTAACGATGGCTTAAAGGAAAATAATGTGTATGTATCAGCATTTTCAATACATGCATAGGATATCATACAATCATTATATGATAATCTGTGCTAGAGAATCTCTAAACTATAAGGGCAATTTTTATCAAATGCTTCATGTTTCCATTTCAGATCTGGGTTGTGCCAGTAAAATTGGATATACTTAAGAAATGTGTATGTTTGGAGGTACCTTAGAGATAGAGTCTTCAAATGTTCTTTAAACACCAATCTATAATACACATGCAAAATGAAGTAAGTAAACAAGAGTACTTGCCATTTTTTTTTTTGGTCATATATTCCGTTTTGTTTTATGATCATTGCAACTGCTTCATTTAACCAACCAACATTACATCCCCGACTCTTACACATTAGCAAAAGCAATCTGATGGTATGTACTTTACTAGGACAATAAATGAAAGTAGAATAGAACAAAACACCAAGACAACATTTTTTATAGCTCTGATAGTGAGAGTTAAGTTTGCAATCTTTGTGTTTTGGTTTTAGTATTGTTTTATAATGTCAAGATCAAAAATAATTGTGCTTTATACCTCTTCAGCTGAGGAATTTATGAGAAACTATTATAAATGCAAAGAAATTACATTATAGTTCACATGCAGAGTGATGAGCAAGAAACCTGGCTATCTTTTTGCCTGACCTGGAACTGTCTTTGCAGATGAAAGAATAAGGAGTTCAGGTTCAAAGTTAAATGGATACTAAAAAGGAGTGAAGTCTTTGCATGTTATCAATGGCACAGTTATGCTACCTTTTCAGCTTTGGAAATTCTATCTTGGGTACATAGTCCAGCAATTTTAACTGATGCCTTTTACTTGAATCATCTATTGCATGATTTACAATAACCTCTTCTTATGCCCAGATCCAAGACTCCCTGAAGACCAGCTTGAGTCCAACTTGTATGCAAAAGCAGAGTCTTTATTCAAGCTGGAGCTTGGACCCTCAAGTCCCTTTCATACACTGGGGCAGTGCAGAAGACCCCAAGAACCTGAGGTTCAGACATCTTATTGCAGTTACAGCAGGCTTAACAATTTGGGAGTTCAATGATTGGCTAACAATTTCAGTTGGCTTAAGCAATGTATTTAGCCTATGGAATGTTAGGTATTTTTATGCTGATGACCCATGTCAGGATAATTCTTGGTTTTTTTGGTTTTTTTCTTGAGTAATTAGAGTATAACCTGAGGACAGACCTGTATAAAATGGAGTCCTGGTTACAAGATGGTGTCTCTCTTATCCAATTGAGGCCCTTGACTCTATCCCTTTGTCTACATAGTATCTGAATTTGTTAAACTTCATTACTTTTTGTAATTTTACCATATTCTAAATATTTTTGTGGTTTTTTAATTCTTATTAAACCCTCTATATGTCTTTTAATGTTATTTCCACAGTATCTTGGTTGATGTATTTTTAACTTGACACAAGCTAGATTTATTGTGGAAACGAAATTTCAATTGAAAATCCTATAGGTAAGTTTGTTAGACATTTTATTGGGTAATGATTGATATTGTAGGATAGCACACCAGAGATAGTGCTAACCCTGGGAAGTTGATCCTAAGTGTGTAAGAAAGTGACTCAGACTAATAGAATGAATGTGAAAATGGGAACCACTCTTTTTTTATATCCAAAAATACATCTCATTATCAAGGCTAGATATTACCTCAAAAAAAGGGGGTTAGAAAAACATACTCCATGCAAATGAGCCTAAGAAGAAAGCTGGTATTACTATTTTAATATTTACCATAATAGACTTCAAAACAAATCTATATCCTAAGTTATAGAAAAGGACGCTACATACTCATCAAAGGAAAAAGTCTCATCAAAGGAAAAAATCTACATTACATTTCAATTCTTAATATCTATGTTCCAAACACAAGGGCACTCAAGTTTCAAAAAGAAATAGTGTTACATGTTAAAGTCACATATTGACCCTCACACACTGATAATGGGAGACTTGAATACTCTACTTTCACCAATGGACAGATCAACCAGATAAAAACTAAAGAGAGAAATGCTGGAGCTATCAGTCATTGTAAACCAAATGGACTTAACAAATATTTACAGAGCATTTTACTCAAACACAAAGCATACACTTTCTCCTCTGTAGCTCATAGCACTTTCTCTGAAACCTAATCCATACATTGACACAAAACAAGACTCAACTAATGCAAGACAATGAAAATAACTCCCTACATCCCATCAGAATACCATAAATTAAAGCTAGATATCCACAATAATAGAAACAACAGGAAACTTAAAAACTCATGGAAACTGGTCAACTCTCTACTGAATAAAAAATGGGTCAATATAGAAACACAGAAATTAAAGACATTTTAAAACTTCAATGAAAATGAGTATACAGCACGCATAAACTTAGGGTACCCAATGAAATCAGTGCTAAGAGTAAAGTTCATAGAACTTAGTACCTACATTAAAACAAACAAACAGCAACAACAACAAAATAAAACAATAAAGGAGAGTTCTCATACTAGCAACTTAATAAACCTGAAAGCACTAGAACAAACTGAAATTCTCACACTCAAAAGGAGTAAATGGCAAGTAGATCCAAACTGAGGTCTAAAATAAAGTACTTGCAAACTGAACCCAAGAACACATCAAAAGGATCATCTACCATGATTATGTAGGCTTTATCCCAGAGATGGAGTAATAGTTCAATACATGAAAATCAATGAATATTATCCATTATATAAACATGTTGAACGAAAAAATTACATAATCATACAGATACAGAAGCTATAAAAGGCCTTTAACAAAATGCCATAACCTTTCATGATAAAAGCCATGGAGAGATTACAGACACAAGGGATATACCTAAATACCATTAAGATAATTTATAGCAAGCCTAAAGTTTAAATCAAATTAAATGGAGAGAAATTCAATGCAATTCCACTAAAATCAGGTATAACACATCGTTGTAATTTCTTCATAACTATTCAATATAATACTTGAAGTCTTAACTAGAGCAATAAGAAAACTTAAGGAAATCAACTCTATGGCACATTAAAAAGGAAGACGTCAAAGTACATTTTAAGCAGATGATATGCTCATATATATGAGTGACCAGAAATTCTACCAGAGATATCCTCCTGCTGGTAAACAAGTATAGCATTTTGGCTAGACACAAGATTACTCAAAAAATAAATTTAAAAAGCATCAATATACCTCCTCCATGCAAATGATGAATGGAAGAAGAAGATCAGGAAAACAAAATATTTTACAAAATTCTCAAATAGTATAAAATCCCTTGATGTAAATCTAATCAAGAGAGTGAAAGACTTATATAAACAAAAATCAAACATTTAAAGAAAGAAATTGAAAAACATATCAGAAGATGGAAAGATCTCCCATCCTTATTCTTCAGTAAGATTAATGTATTAATCTACCAAAAGCTATAGAGAGAGTCAATCCAATCCCCATAAAATTTTAGACCTAATTTTTATTGGATATTTTCTTTATTTACATTTCAAATATTATCCTCTTTCCCAGTTTCCCCTCTGTAAAGCCCTTATTCCATCCCCCCTTACCCTGCTTTTATGAGGGTGCTTTTCCACCCACCTACCCACTCTTACCTCACTGCCCTAGTTTTCCACTACACTGGGACATTAAGCCTTCACAGGACCAAGGGCCTCCCCCTCCATTGGTCCTTATCCTATGCCAGATAAGGCCCCATTCAGATCCTTTAGTCCTTCCCCTAGCTCCTCCACTGGGGTCCCTGAGCTCAGTCCAATGGTTGACTGTGAGCATCTGCATCTATATTGGTCAGGATCTGGCAGAGCCTCTCAAGAAACAACTGTCAGGAAGTACTTCTTGGCATCTTCAATAGTATCTGGGTTTGGTGTCTGCATGTGGGATGGATCTCCAGTGGGGCAGTCTCTGGATGGCTTTTTGTTCAGTCTCTGCTCCAATATTTGTCTCTGTATTTCCATTAGACAGGAGCAATTCTGGATTAAAATTTTGAAGATGCGTAGGTGGCCCCATTCTTTAACCAGTGCAGCGGGGGGGGGGGGGATAGGGGTGGGGCCTTGTCTAACCTCTGGATATGGTCTCAACAGGTTCTCCCTCCCCTTTGTGAAGTATTTCAGCTAATGTCATCACCACGGGGGTCCTGGAGGCTCTTGCTTTCCTGGCATCTGGGACTTTCTGGTTGTGATCCCTAGTTCCCATCTCCCATTGCTACACATCTCTGTTAAATTTCCTGAACCTGTGTACATCTCCTCCATTTCCTCCCATACTGTATTCTACCCCTCTTTTCACCTCACCCTCTTCTCTTCCTCCCAATTTCCTCCCACTGTCTACTACTTTGATTATTTGGTTCCCCCTTCTAAGTAGGACTGAAGCATCCGATCTTTGTTCTTCCTTCCTCTTGAGCTTCATGTTGTCCATGAGTTGTATCTTGAGTATTCCATGCACTTTGCCTAATATCCACTATTCTGTGAGTACATATGATATACTGTGAGTACATACATACTGATTTGTTTGAGTTAATTTTATATCCTGCCACTTTGCTGAAGTTGTTTATCAGCTGTGGGAGTTCTTTGGTGGAGTTTTTGGTGTTACTTAAGTATACTATCATATCATCTGCAGATAGTGATAGTTTAACTTCCTTTCCAATTTGTTTCCTTTTGATATCCTTTTGTTTTCTACTTGCTCTAGCTAGAACTTCAAGAACTATATTGAGTAGATAGGGAAAAAGTAGGCAGTCTTGTCTAGTCATTGATTCTAGTGGGATTGCTTCAAGTTTCTCTCCCAATTAGTTTGATATTAGCTACTGGTTTGCTTTTACTATATTTAGGTATAGGCCTTGAATTTCTGATCTTTCCAAGACTTTTAGCATGAATTTTGTCAAATGCTTTTTCAGCATCTGATGGAATGATAATGTGTTTTTTTTCTTTATGTAATGGATTACATTGATGGATTTCCATATATTGAACCATGCTTGCATCCCTGGGATGAAGTCTACTTTATTGTGGTGAATGATTGTATTGATGTGTTCTTGGATTCCATTTGTGAGAATTTTATTGAGTACTTTTACATCAATATTCATAAGGGACATAGGTCTGAAGTTCTCTTTCTTTGCTGGGTCTTTGTGTGGTTTTGGTAGCATAACTGTACTGGCTAGTTCTGTGTCAACTTGACACAAGCTGGAGTTATCACAGAAGAAGGAGCTTCAGTTGGGGAAATGCCTCCATGAGATCCAGCTGTAAGGCATTTTCTTAATTAGTGATCAAGGGGAAAGGGTCCCTTGTGGATCGGACCATCTCTGGGATGGTAGTCTTGGTTCTATAAGAGAGCAGGCTGAACAAGCCAGGGGAGGCAAGTCAGTAAGTAACATTCCTCCATGGCCTCTGCATCAGCTCCTGCTTCCTGACCTGCTTGAGTTCCAGTCGTGACATCATTTGGTGATCAACAGCAATGTGGAAGGTGTAAGCTGAATAAACCCTTTTCTCCCCAACTTGCTTTGATGTTTGTCCAGGAATAGAAACCCTGACTAAGACAATAACTATGGCTTCATAGAACAAATTGCGTAGTGTTACTTTTGTTTCTATTTTGTGGAATAGTTTGACCTGTATTGGAAATAGGTCTTCTTTGAAGATCTGGTAGAACTCTGCAAAAAACCCATCTGTTCCTGGGCTTTTTGTTGTTGTTGTTCAGAGACTTTTAAGAGCTGCTTCTATTTCTTTATGGGTTACGAGACTGTTTAGATGGTTTATCTGACCTGAATTAACTTTAGTACCTCTTGTCTGTCTAGAAAATTGTGCATTTCATCCAGATTTTCTAGTTTTGTTGAGTATAGGCTTTAGTGGTAGGATCTGATGATTTTTTTAAATTTCTTCAATTTCTGTTGTTATATCTCCCCTTTCAATTCTGATTTTGTTAATTTGGATACTGTCTCTGTCCCCTTTGGTTAGTTTTGCTGAGGGCTTATCTATCTTGTTGATTTTCTCAAGAATCATTTCCTGGTTTTGTTGATTCTTTGTATAGTTTGTTTGTTTGTTTGTTTGTTTGTTTCTACTGTGTTGATTTCAGCCCTGAGTTTGAAATTTTCCTGCAGTCTACTCCTCTTGGGTTTATTTGCTCCTTTTTGTTCTAGAGCTTTCAGGTGTGCCGTTGAGCTGCTAGGGTATGCTCTCTCCAGTTTCATTTTGGAGGTACTCAAGAGCTATGACTTTACCATTTAGCACTGCTTTCATTGTATACCATAAGTTTGTGTATGTTGTGCCTTCATTTTCATTAAGTTCTAAAAAGTCTTTAATTTTTTCTTTATTATTTCCTTGAAGAAGTCACCATTGAGTAGAGAGTTGTTCAGCTTCCATTTGTATGTGGGCTTTCCAATGTTTTTATTGTTATTCAAGACCAGCCTTAGTCCCTGGTGATATTATAGGATATGTGGGATTATTTTAATCTTCTTGTATCTGCTGAGTTCTGTTTTGTGACTGATTATATGGTCAAATTTGGAGATGGTACCATGCGGTGCTGAGAAGAAAGTATATTCTTTAGTTTTAGGATGAAATGTTCTATAAATATTTGTTAAAATTATTTGTTAATTATTTCTGTTAGTTTCACTGTGTCTCTGTTTAGTTTCTTTTTCTATGATCTGTTCATTGATGAGAGTGGGGTGGGTGTTGAAGTCTACCACTATTATTGTGTGACATGCAATGTGTGCTTCCCGCTTTAGTGAAATTTCTTTTATGAATGTGGGT
>NC_034606.1:15228976-15229934 GCF_900095145.1 Mus pahari | reverse complement strand
GGAGGAAGCCCTTGGACATAGGGACTTTACACTGGTTGCATTCTGTTCTCCAAGTGAAGTACTGGTTTCCACAGCCTCGACTGGGACCCTGCCAGTCTCCAGGTCAGTGCTGGACATTTCCTCCTCCAGAGGGGTTCTCTCTGGCGCCTTGGGGTCCTCTTGGAGGGAAATACTACAGGACCTCCTGGGCCACCAGGACCTCCACGAATTGGTGGTGGCATCCCTCTGCCCTCACAAAGTGGCATGCCACCCTGCATGCTGTTCATTCGAGGCTTCTTTTGGGCAAAAGAAACTTTAAGTTTGCTTCCTTGAAAATCTTTCCCATCAAACCATTCCACAGAAGCCTTGGCAGTTGGTGGATCTTCATAGGACACCGTGTCTTCACCTTTAGGCTTTCCTGTCTCCTTATCCAAGTAGATAATTGGAATCTGTAGGAAGGCCTAGATCAAGATCTGGTCCTTCGTCCATGGGTCGAAGCCAGGCATATTGAAGCCACCTTGCTCTCCAGCACCCATTCCACCACATCTTCCTCCCCTCCCACCTATGCTCAAGCCTCCACGATCAAATCCCCAGGGACACTCAAGCTCTGTTTCTCTCCTGGTTCGGAAAATCTTCCAGACTCCTGCCCATAAACACCCATGCTACTGGGGTGGTTCTGGAATGAATTCTGCTGCCCGTAACTGCTGCTCTGTTGGCTATATTGACTTGGAGCCTGGTTGTAGGATCCAGTCTGAGGGGCAGGTGTGGATGTAACTAGTGGGAAGCTGGTGCCCGTAGCTGCTTTGTTGACCATAGCTACCCTGCTGTCCATCAGCTAGGGTGCCCATAGGTGTTCTGCTGAGAGTAACTGCTCTGCTCATAATTAGTCTGCTGTGAAGAGGAGTAGCTGGTAGGAGGATAATGCAGCAGTAACTGGCTGCATTGGGTAGCTCCCAGGTACCTGGGGAGAATAACTGTA
>NC_034606.1:15206120-15228965 GCF_900095145.1 Mus pahari | reverse complement strand
CCCTTGCATTTGGAGCATAGATGTTCAGAATTGAGAGTTCATCTTGGTAGATTTTTCCTTTGAAGTGTATGAAGTGTCCTTCCTTGCCTTTTTTGGGCAACTTTTGGTTGAAAATCAATTTTATTTGATATTAGAATGGCTACTCCAGCTTGTTTCTTGGGACCATTAGCTTGGAAAACTGTTTTCCAGCCCTTTATTTTGAGGTAGTGTCTGTCTAAGTCACTGAGGTGCATTTCCTGTATGCAGCAAAAGGCTGGGTCATGTGTACAATCCAGTCTGCTACTCTATGTCTTTTTACTGGGGAATTGAGTCCATTAATGTTGAGAGATAGTAAAGAATAGTGATTGCTGTTTCTTGTTATTTTTGCTGTTAGAGATGGACTTATCTTGTGTGGCTATCTTCTTTTGTGTTTGTTGAAAAAAGATTACTTTCTTGCTTTTTGTAGGGTGTAGTTTCCCTCCTTGTGTTGGTGTTTTACATCTATTATTCTTTGTAGTGCTGGATTTGTGGAATGATATTGTATAAATTTGGCTTTGTCATGGAATATCTTAGTTTCTCCATCTATGATAATTGAGAGTTTTGCTGGGTATAGTTGGTTGGACTGGCATTTGTGTTCTCTTAGGGTCTTAAGAGCTTCCCAGGATCTTCTGGCTTTCACAATCTCTACTGAGGAAAGTATGGTGTTATTCTGATATTGCTTTTATATGTTACTTGAACTTTTTCTCCTACTGCTTTTAACATTCTTTCTTTGTTTTATGCATTTGGTGTTTTGATTATTATGTGAAAGGGGGAATTTCTTTTCAAGTCCAATCTATTGTAGTTCTGTAGGCTTCTTGTATGTTTATGGGCATCTCTTTCTTTAGGTTAGGGAAGTTTTTGTCTATAATTTTGTTGAAGATATTTACTGGTTTTTAAATTGGGAATCTTCACTCTCTTCTATACCTATTGTCCTTACATTTGGCCTTCTCGTTGTGTCCTGGTTTTCCTGGATATTTTTGGGTTAGGGTCTTTTTGCATTTTGCATTTTCTTTGACTGTTGTGTCAATGTGTTCTATTGTATCTTCTGCACCTGAGATTTTCTCTTCTGTCTCTTGTATTCTGTTGGTGATGCTTGTATCTATGACTCCTGATCTCTTTCCTAGGTTTTCTATCTCCAGGGTTGTCAACCTTTATGATGACTTTATTGTTTCTATTTACATTTTTAGATTATGGATGGTTTTGTTCAATTCCTTCACCTGCTTGGTTATGTTTTCCTATAACTCTTTTTTTTTTTTTTTTTGGTGTGTGCGTGTGTGTGTGTGTGGGGGGGGTTGAGACAGGGTTTCTCTGTATAGCCCTGGCTCGCCTGGAACTCACTTTGTAGACCAGGCTGGCCTCGAACTCAGAAATCTGCCTGCCTCTGCCTCCGGATTGCTGGGATTAAAGGTGTGTGCCACCATGCCCAGCTCCTATAACTCTTTAAGGAATTTTTGTGTTTCCTCTTTAAGGACTTCTACCTGTTTTCCTGTGTTCTCCTATATTTCTTTAAGGGAGTTATTTATGTCCTTCTTCAAGTCCTCTATCATTATCATGAGATCTGATTTTTAAATCAGAGTCTTGCTTTTCCAGTGTGTTGGGGTATCCAGGGTTCGTGGTAGTGGGAGACCTATCTTCTGATGATGCCACATAGTCTTGATTTCTATTTCTTATGTTTTTGCCCTTCCTCTTGCCATCTAGTTATCTCTGATGTTAGCTGTTCTTGCTTTCTCTAACAGTGACTTGTCACTCCTGTAAGCCTATGTGTCAAAACTTCTCTGAGACCAGTTCTCTCCTAGCTAAATTTGAGGATGGAGAGCTGTGGCCCAGGTTTGCAGATGGAAACTGGGATGATCCTGTCCCTGGATGTTCCTTGGTTCCTGTGTCCTGATGACTCTGGGTGGGTACCTCTTGGGCCAGGAATGTGAGCAGCAGTGGTGATCTCACCTGTGCTCTCAGGTGTGTCAGCACTCTTAGCAGACCAGCTCTTCCAGTGGGACCTGGGTATGGAGAGGTGCAACACACAGTCAGCTCCAGGGTGCAGATGGAAACTGGAAGGATCCTGTTCCAGGCTGTTCCTCACTTCCTGTGTCCTGAGGGCTCCTGGGTCTCCTCTTGGAGCAGAAGTGGTGTGATCAAAGGTGTGTCAGCACTCCTGGGAGACCAGCTCTCTTCCAAAGAGACCCAGGTATGGAGAGCTGTGGCACAAGGCCAGCTCTGGTGTGAAGATAGAAACTGGAAGGATCCTGTCCCTGGCTGTTCCTTAGTTCCTTTGTCCTGAGGGCTCTGGGCTGGTCACTCTTGGGACAGGAATTTCAGTAGAAGTGATGGTCTCACCTGTGCTCTCAGGTGTGTCAGCTATATTGGGAGACCAGCTCTCTTCAGAAGGGATCTTAAAATTACAGATCATAAATGAACTATTCTCAATTTCACATGGAAAAACAAAAAAACTCAGGATAGTGAAAAACTATCCTAAACAGCAAAAGAACTGCTGTAGCACTTACAATACCTGATTTCAAAATGTACTAAAGAGCAAAAGCCACATGGTTACTGGCATAAAAACAGACAAGTTGATCAATGGAGTCAAAGATCAAGACAAAAATGGATACAACTATGGCCACCTGATTTTTTTTTTTTTTTTTTTTATAAAGAAGTCAGAAATACACACTGGAAAAAGGATAAGATTCTTCAACATGTGGGGCTGGTCAAACACATAGAAATCAACCATCTCAACTTAAAACCAAAGAAAATATCTAATAAAGGAAAAAAAACACAAAAAACAAAAAGAACAAAAACAAAACAAAACAAACAAACAAACAAAAATAAACAAAAACCAAGTACACTGAATCTGATAGAAGAGAAAATGGGAGAGAATCTTGAATGCATTGCCACAGGAAAAAAAAACTTCCTGAACAGAACAGAGCAGGCACTAAGATCAACAATTAGTAAATTAAACCTCATGAAACTGAAAACCTTCTGTAAGGCAATGGTCAATATCATTTTACCAAAACAGCAACCTTCAGAGTTGGAAAAGATGTTTACTATACAATGCAAGGCTGACATCCAAAATATATAAAGAACTCAAGAAATTAAATATCATAAAACCAGACAGTCCAATTTAAAAATGGGAAACAGATCTATTCAAAGGATTCTTAATATTAGGAATCTCAAATGGATGAGAAACACTTAAAGAGATGTTCATCTCCTGTAGTCATCAGGGAAATGAAAATCAAAAGTACTTCGAGATTCAATCTTATGCCTGTCAGAATGACTAAGATCAATAACACAAGTGAGAGTTTATGGTGGCAAGGATGTGGAACAATGCTAACTTGTACAGCAACTATGGAAATCAATATGGCATTTCCTCAGAAAATTGGGAATCAATCTTCCTCAAGATCCAGCTAAACCACTCTTGGGCATAGGCCTAAAGGATGATCATCATCGATCATGTCCATTGTGGATTTATTCATAATAACGTGAAACTTTATACAGTGGAGTATTACCTGTATTTTTTTTAAATGACATAATACAATTTTCAGGCAAATAGATGGAACTAGAAGAACCTTTCTGAGTGAGGTAACCCAGACCCATAAAAATATTGTATATATTGACATATAAATTGATATTTGCTGTTAAGTGAATAATAATGAAGTTATGATCCATGGACATAGAAAGTTTAGGTAAAGGAAGAGGACTAAGAAGAATGTGTGGACCTCCCGGGGAGGAGGACACAAAATAGATTTCATGGGTTGACTCTGGACATGTACAGACGGTAGCAGGGGCATCAGGTATAAGGTGATGGGTATAGGGAGAATGCAGCGAGAGATGGGTGGAATTGGGAAGCATTTTGGCAGTGGTGTAAAAATCTTAGTACAGTATCACCCTCCTGGAATCTATGAAAGTGATTTTAATCCAAATAATGAAGAATAAGGAGTCTTACTTGGTTATCTCATTTTTCCAAGGGAGTCTTCCAATGGGGGAATTGCATTGCATTCAATTAAGTTGTCTAATGCTGGGTCATAGAAATTCCAAACAACCTAGGCTGCTGCTAAGGCAAAGGGTTGATCTTTGCAAATTGACAATGGATCCAGATAGCCAAGGAGGTCACCCAGACAACTCATTGAACATAGAGAAATAGAGGAGGTAACTGCGTGGAGACTTTGTCACCAGGATCTAGAGAATTTGGTTTGGGAAAGTACTGTAGGCTACCAAAAGAGAAATGTTACATAGTACTACCGAAAAATCCACCAATACCTCTCCTGGGCATATACCCAGACGATGTTCCAACATGCAATAAAGAAACATGCTCCACTATGTTCATAGCAGCCTTATTTATAATAGCCAGAAGCTGGAAAGAACCCAGATGTCCCTCAACAGAGGAATAGATACAGAAAATGTGGTACATTTACACAATGGAGTACTACACAGCTATTAAAAACAATGAATTTAAGAAATACTTAGGCAAATTGATGTATCTGCAGGATATCATCCTGAGTCAAGGTAACCCAATCACAAAAGAACACACATGATATGTACTCACTGATAAGTGGATATTAGCCCAGAAACTTAGAATACCCAACATACAATTTGCAAAACACATGAAACTCAAGAAGAAGAAAGACCATAGTGTAGATAGCTCATTTCTTCTTAGAATGGGGAACAAAATACCCATGGAAGGAGTTACAGAGACAAAGTTTGGAGCTGAGACAGAAGAAAGGACCATCCAGAGACTGCCCTACCTGGGGATCCATCCCATATTCGACCACCAAACACAGACACTATTGCATATGCCAGCAAGATTTTGCTGACAGGACTCTGGTATAGTTATCTCTTCTGAGGCTATGACAGTGCCTGGCAAATATAGAAGTGGATGCTCAGAGTCATCTATTGGATGGAACACAGGGTCCCTAATGAAGGAGCTAGAGAAAGTACCCAAGGAGCTGAAGGGTTCTGCAACCCTACAGAAGGATCAACAATATGAACTAACCAGTACCCCCCCAGAACTGTGTCTCTAATTGCATATGTAGCAGAAGATGGCCTCATCAGCCATCAATGGGAGGAGAGGCCCTTGGTCTTATGAAGATTATATGCCCCAGTACAGGGAAATGACAGGGCCGAAAGCAGGAGTGGGTGGGATGGGGAGCAGGACAGTGGGAGGGTATAGGGGACTTTCTGGATAGCATTTGAAATGTAAATGATGAAAATATCTAATAAAAAAAAAAAAAGAAAAGAAAACCCACTGAGAAAACCTTTGACTTGCAATCTGTCCTGTCTAGAAAACGTGCTAGCATAGAATTTGTGAGAGTAGCTAACTAATATCTGATTTGTCTTAAGGCTCACACCAGGAGACAGAACTCATGCTCTGCACTTTTATTTATTTATTTATTTATTTATTTATTTATTTATTTATTTATTTATTTTTGGTTATTTTATGGCAGCAGGGAATAAAGGAGTCAGGTGTATTTTTGAACAGTCACAGAGTTTATACACTGAGACAGAGAGAGACAGAGAGACAGAAATATACACAGAGAGACAGAGACAGTGAGACAGATGAAGAGATAGACACACACAAACAGAGAGAACTAACTGATAAGGGCATGAACTATGGATTTTAGGAACCTCAAAACCCAAGCCCAGTGACAGACCTCCTTCAATAAGGGTACAATTTTAATAATTTTAATAATTCCTAAATGTTTCCATCAAGTGATAGCTAAGTTTATGGCCACATATATGATCCTATGAAACAGCTATAAAACATTTTATCCCAAAGTTACTTTTGTGTTTTATGATACAAATAGGAACCCTAACTAAGATATAAAGCACACTGTAAAACACTTCACACTTAGACAACAGCACTTTGAGCATTCTAAGATAATTATAACCTTTACTATTATTGTCATATAATAAAAGCAACACAGATTCTTATCATGGCACCAACATACTTGACAATTATAGCATACAAATCTTAAATTATATATTATTTACACATTTAAATTAGTATCATTGGTAGTAATACTTTTGCTATTGCTGTTATTAAATTCCATCATAACTTAAAAATATGCATCAGAAGTCAGGCATTCTCTCACATGCCTTTAATACTAGCATGCATCATGATTTTTATCATTCTCTAGATTTATCAAAATATTTTATTTAAGTATTTGTAAACTTTATTTTTCCAAGCTTTCCACACATAGGTCGTGATTTTCCTTAATGTTTTGCACCAACACACACACACACATATATGCACACGCACGCACACACACACATACTATATAAATATATAATATAGCCATATATATATAGCGCATGTATGTGTGTGTGTTCGTGTGTGTGTTTGCTATCACTTAATTAGTACCTGTCCTTTGGACTCTGAGCTTCTTATAAAATACTTGACTTGGTTAACCGTATAACACCTGTTTTTGCCAATATATCTCACTTGTTCTCCCCATATTGATTTTTCTCCCTTGAAGAACTGAACTGGTGGCCAAAAGTTAATGGTTTAAAATCAGTGTATTAAGATATTCAGATAAAGTCTCAATTTTCTCATGTTAATTATCAACTTGGCACTTTTTCAATAAAATCAAATTATATCTTTAAAATGTTAACTGGAGACCTAAAGAGAGGACAAGCAATAAATAAATTTAGAGATTATACTAACATGCCAATAAGCATCACAGTAAATATCATTAGCAGTAGTGATGATAATTATAATAAATCCAAGGTATATGGTAAGAAGAAAAGAATTGGTGAGAAAGTCATCAGAGTCACTTACTTTCATTCTTGTTGGTAATTTCCTATTAGTATCCCCACTCATTGTTGCCTTCAATAAACTAAGGAGGTAGATTGTTATAGTTGTGATCAGACATACATTCTGGAAAAGAATGCTATGTTTTGAATAGACCATTCACTGTTTCCCTGTAAAATCCATAATGACCTACCCATGGAATAGCGTGTTAGATCCTGCTACGTCAATACAATCAGGACAATTGCCACACCATAGTCACTTTCACAGCTCAATCTTATCTGGAATATTCAGGTGACTCTATATTGTGTAGAATTGTTGGGTTACTCTAAGTATGATACTCCATGTAAAATATAAACATTTTTAACTTTTGGAAAAATTTTTTGAGGCAAGTTTTTTCTGGTTTTGATATATAAATATAAGACTTTACAAATTCTGTCTTTTTTTTAATTAGATATTTTCATTATTTACATTTCAAATGTTATCCCCTATCCTGGTTTCACCTCTGAAAACACCTTACCTCACCCTCCTCCCCTCCCCCTGATCACCAACCCACATAGTCCCTCTTCTGGGCCCTCACATTCCCCTACACTGGGGCATAAAGCCTGCACAGGACCAAGGGCCTCTCCTCCCACTGATGACAAACAAGGTCATCCTCTGCTACATATGCAGCTGGAGCCATGAGTCCCACCATGTGTACTCTTTGGTTGGTGGTTTAGTCCCTGGGAGCTCTCTTGGTGCCTCTCTTTGTCTGACTATATTCTATTTGTCTCTGGAATATATGCAGTTGGAAAAGTTTTACACATGTAAACAATTGTCAAAATAGTCGTTCATATGTGACCTTAAGTGCATAAATATATAGTGAATATATATTGATGTTAGTTGGAAAATGCAGAAAATGGGAAAAATTTGCTCAGACATTCTTCAGTTCTTAAGAATTCTAGTTGGACAGTGGTACCAACTTAAAAGAAAAAGTGTCTTTCTCAGCACTTAGCCTGTTAATGTCATGTCAAATGCAAAGGATTTGCAGTGTCAGGACCTGATTAGCCTAGGTTGTCTGTATTATAATCTCTAAGTGTCTGCTGTGTTCTGATTTCCTCTCTAAGAATAAAATGTTCCACTTTTGGTGTGTCCAACTAATTCTTTGCTGTGGTCATACATAGATTCAGATCATCTATAGCTATAACTTAAGTATCTCTATTATTTAGTTTCAAAAGAACACTTACTGTCTTAGTATTCTTCCATTACTTCTGTGGTATTTCTTCTGAAGACAAACTTCCTCTTAGTTCATTGAGAGGAATGAACACCACAGGCAATCAGTGTCTGACTAAATTACAGAGAGCTAATGAAGTAAAACATATAAATTTAGTTCAACAAAATACCTAACCCAAGAGGGCAGGTGTTTTATTCAAATCTTCTGATGTACATTGTTACCATCACTGAGGACTAATTTGTATGTACTTAATAAGAATTGTAATCTTTCTTAGGAATAAAACTCTTCACATAAATCAAGTAAAATTTTAGTGCATTCTTTAAAAAATGGAATGCAGTGGATATTCTTTCCCCACAAAGGAGAATTTCACACACATTATCTGTGCTTATTTTGTTTTGTTTTGTTTTTTAAATATTTCTTGCCTTTAGGAAGCATTTAGAAATAGCAATAAAATAAATAGTATTAAAATAGTAGTATTAAATCAAAAATAGAAAATTTATGACCAATTATGGTGTATCTTCTATTTTTTCAAGTTATTTTAGTAAATAATTTTTAGCGTTGTAATTCCCTATACTTAGTTCCTTCTATATTTAATTCCACTCTTCCCCAAATTGCTCTGTTTTCAGAATGCCCTCTTCTGACAGATAGTAATGTCCAGGATGTGATTCAACTTATTTCAATCTCCAAATCAGCTATATCTCAGCAGTTCTCTATTTATACTGTGAATAAAAAAAAAAAGCCAACAGGAAGTGATGGACCTCAGTGAAGCTTGAGTGATGTAGGTTAGATAGGAAGAATTCCTGACAAAGGATTTTAAAACCTTGGACTGTGTTAGAGAGAGAAGTTATGCAATCTCTCTTAGATTGAGGTCTTTAAAAATAAAATGCACTTGCTATTTTTAGTGAATGGTCTAAGTCTTTCTTGCTGAATACAGATGGTCGTGAATGTGCCGTCCAAAGCTACAGAATTTTTTTTAAATTATATTTTGCGTATAACAAGAGTGAATTGGCCTTATTAGCTCCACTAATGGTTACGTTTGTGAATAACATGAAAGAAAATATCATTTTTTGGACAGTAGAATTTAAACTGAAAACATTTCTGACACTTTTAACTGGACTAGTTCTTTTTTAAAAGATCCATTTACATCTCAGAATTATGAGTATGAATTTTATACTCTTTCATAGAAAAATATAAATTATAAGCCATGGGAATTGTCCACTGTGCTTTTTGCAAACTGTACATGATGTGAATGATTTACAGGACATTATTTAATAGATACTGTCATGCTCTAATAGAAAGTGAAATAACTATAGTAGATAATTAAATGTAGTAGAGGTATTTTCTCTGCTATAATATTTTTACTTACAGGATTGTCACCCTCCTATAATTTAACAACATACACTGAAAGTGTTGTTGGGTAAGGTAAACTCTAAACACCAGTTAATTTCCATGATGCTTTTATTATGTAAAAGTGCAGAGTTAATACGTTTGTAGAGAGAATGAAAATTTGAATTCTTCCATTTTATTTCCTCAATGCATGCACTGTTTCCTATTGGAAACTCAAAGATATACACACAAGAAGTAAATAACTATAGATGGTTCTTCTTCACTCCCCACAGGACGTAATGCCATATAGTTGAGTTTATGTACTATACAAACTATGAAAATTAATGTTACTTAAGTCATTAATTGCTAGCTAGCTGCATTTTTTAATCCTGCAAGCATTTTTAGATAATTAGAAATTTCCCAAAGTGTATTATTTAATGAGTAATTCAAGTGTACTAAAGAATAATTAAGCAATACAAAATTTAATAATAAAGACTCAGAGACAGTACAGTATCTTTTTGTTCATTTAAGTTTAGAAACAAATCATACTTAATTTTAACAAAATATCCACAGTCATATGCTTTTATAATTTAACATGGAATGAATGGAACAGATAATAAGCTTGTACCTACATTTATGCATTCATTCTGAAATGAATGTAATACACAGTTTACTAGTGCCAGTAGTAGCAACTAATTTATTAGTATAGTTATTAACTTCATGTTGTAAAATAATTTTAACAAAATATTTTCTAATTAGTTTCTCTTCTTCCATCTCCCTCAGATCCTCCCCACCTCTGCAAGTACCCAACTTGATTAGTCCAAGATTTAAAATATCACATTTTGAAGTTCATAGAAAAATTCATATTTTACAAGAAAAAAATAATTTAATTACTATTTATTAATTGCATTTGCATAGAGTTTCATAATGAACCTTTTATGTGTATAATGTGCTTTCATAAGAATAACATCCCATTACCCTCTCCTTTCCCTTTCCCTTTTCCTCTTATACTTTACAATTAAAACCTCTGCTCTTTTCATAGTGTGTGTGTGTGTGTGTGTGTGTGTGTGTGTGCATTTATGTTTCTGTGAATTCTTGGTTCCACGTAATTAAGAAAGAACTAAGCAACATGCTCAGTCAACAAATCAACCACTATGAACTAATTATTCCAAATCTTGATAAATTTTCTAAATATTATCGGAGCAAAGGTGAAGGAAGATATGTTAATATAATTGTTAATAAGAGTATGAAGGAATATATTGGGGAAAGGGTGCTGATTAATAGTGCTGATTAAATTAGGTATGCACATGCAAAAAATGAAATTAGATCTACATCTTCATGTATAAAATCAATTCAAAATGGACCTTAATGTAAGCCATGAAATCTACTAGAAGAAAACAGAAAAAACACGCTCAAGGATACAAGGTACATACCTAAACATAATAAAAGCAATGTACAGCGTGCCAATAGCCAACATCAAATCAAGTGGAGAGAAACTTAAAGAAAATCCACTAAAGTCATAGACAAGGTAAAGCTGTCTACTATGTCCCTATCTATTAAACAGAGTGCTTGGAATTCTAGCTAGAACAATAAGACAACCATAGGAGATGAAAGGGATACAAGTTGGAAAAGAGTAAGCCAAGATATTGCTATTCCTAGATAACATGATAGCATACATAAGTGATCCCCAGAAGTCTACCAGAGAATTTATAGAGGTGATAAATACCTTCAGTGAAGTGGCTGGATACAAAATTAACTTTAAAAAAATCTGTAGCACTCTTTTGTACAAATAACTCAGCTGAGAAAGAATTCAGAGAATCAATATCCTTCACAAATGCCATAAATAATATAAAACAAGCAAATGAAAAACCTGAATCACAAGAATTTCAAGTCTCTGACCAAAGAAATTGAGGAAGATATCAGAAGGTAG
This sequence comes from Mus pahari, assembly GCF_900095145.1. NCBI lineage: Eukaryota > Metazoa > Chordata > Mammalia > Rodentia > Muridae > Mus > Mus pahari. Next base: position 15,217,739 of record NC_034606.1, on the reverse strand, counting down.
GAAGATTGCCTGTTCTCATTGATTAGTACGATTAAAATAATGAAAATGGCCATCTTACCAAACACAGTCTACAGATGTAATATAATTCCTATCAAAATTCCAACACAACTCTTTATGGACCTTGAAAGAAAAATTCTCCACTTCATGTGGAAAAACAAAATTGTTTTAGGATAGCTAAAACAATCCTGTACAATAAAAGAATTTCTGGAGATATCACATCCCTAATTTCAAGAAGTACTACAGCACACCAGTAATAAAAATCATATGGTTCTGGGTGAAAAAAAAATAGGTTGATTAATGGAATAGAACTGAAAACCTAGAACAGAACCCACACACCTTTGGACATGTGATATTTGACAAAGAAGACAAAAATGATACAAAGAAAAAAAGCATCCTTAACAAATGGTGCTGGTCTTACTGGATGTCTCCATGTAGAAGAATGAAAACAAATCCATATATACTACCCTGCACAAAAGTCACATCCAAGTGGACCAAAGACCTCAACATAAAACAGGACACACTAAATCTAATAGAAAAGAAAATGGGGAACTGCTTTGAACACATTGGCACTGGAGACAAGTCTTAAACAGAACATTAATAGCTCCAACACTAAGATCGACGATTAGTAAATGGGACATCATGAAACTGAAAAGTGTTTGCAGAGCTAAGGACATCATCAATAAGACAATGGGAAAAGGTCTTCACCAAACCTATGCTTGAACGAGTTCTACTATCCAAAATATATACAGAACTCAAGAAATTAGACACAAACAAACCAAATGACCCAAATAAAAATGGGGTTCAGATCTAAACAGAATTCTCAACAGAGGAATCTCTAATTGCTGAGAAGTACTCAAAGAAATGCTCAATGTCCTTAGGGAAATGCAAATCAAAATGACTCTGAGATTCCATCTTACACCTGTCAAAATGGCAAAGATCAAAAACTCAAGTGACAGCACAGTCTGCTGAGGATGTGGAACAAAGGAAATATGCCTCCTTTGTGGCAGGAGTGCAAACTTGTCCAACTACCTTGAAAATCAATTTTATGGCTTTTAGAAAACTGGAAATAGTTATATCTTATAACCCAGCTATACCACTCTTGGGCATATATCCAAAAGATGCTCCACAATACTACAAGGACACTTTTTTAACTATGTTCATAGCAGCTCTTGTCCTAATAGCCAGAAACTGGAAACAAATTAGATGTCCCTCAACTGAAGGATGGATAAAAAGATGCTTCTATGACTCAACACTGATGACCTTAGCCAAAATTCCCAACAGTGGGAAGATGGAGGTAGGAAGAAACCACCTCCAGTTGATAGACAGAGCCCCCAGTGGAGGAACAGGGTTACAAATCCACCTTCAAATGTTTTACCTAAAATTGTTCCTGTCTAAGAAAAATGTAGAGACAAAAATGGAACAGAGACTGAAGGAGAAGTCAACCAGTGACAGGCCCAAAGTGGGATCCATATCATTGTCAAGCATCAAACCCTGACACTATTACTGATGCCATGTTGTGATTGCAGACAGGAGCCTGGCATGGCTGTCCTCAGAGAAGCTCTACCAGCAACTAATGCAGACAGATGAAGATACTTATAGTCAACCATTGGGATAAGGCCAGGGACCCCTATGGAAGAGTTACGGGAAGGATTGAATGAGCTGAAGGGAATGGCAACCCCACAGGAAGACCAATAGTATCAACTAACCTGGACTCCTGGGAGCTCCTAGAGAAGGAACCCCCAATTAAAGAGCACACATGGGCTGGTCAATTGCCTTAGGCATATATGTACCAGAGGACTATCTTGTGTGGCCTCAGGGGGAGAGGATGCACCTAATCCTGTAGAGACTTGATGATCGAGGGAAGGGGGATGTAGAAGATGTGTGAGGCAGTGTCAAGGGAGCACCCTCTCAGAGGCTAAGGGGAGGGAGATAGGGTGAAGAACTCTGGGGGGGGGACAGGGAAGGGGAACAACATTTGGAATGTAAATAAAATAATTTAACACTTTTGGCACATGTACACAATGAAATGCTCTTCAGCTATTAAAAGCAAAAACATCATGAATGTTGCAGGCAAATGGATGGAACTAGAAATACTCTAGGTGAGGTAACACAAACCGGGAAAGACAAGTATGGTATTTAAGAAACTGGAGGTAACATGCCTTGTTTCAGCATTAACCCTTGGCAATCCTCTTCCCTCCCCTCTTCCTCCCTCCTCTGAGGGCCAGCAGAAGGAATAGAACCAGACAACCTCAGGAGGTGGGAAGTGGGGGTACCAGAGACCAGGGAGGTGAGAGAATCCCAGGACTCAAAGGAAGGGACTTTAGATGAAATGCCCTAGAGCGTGGAGAGGACACTCCTAGAGTCCACCTCCAGTAGAAAGAGAGAACATCAAATGGAGGGATGGGATTGTCATCCTACAGTCAAAAACTCTGACCCAGCATTGTTCCTGTCTGAAAGAAATGCAGGGACAAAAATGGAGAAGAGCCTGAGGGAAAGGTGGTCCAATGACAGGTCCAAATAGGGAGCCACCTAAAGGGGAGGCCCCAAGGCCAAGCACTATTACTGATGCTATGGTGTGCTTACAAAGAGGAGTCTAGCATGACTGCCTTCTGAAATGGCCAACAAGCAGCTGAAAGAATCAGATGTAGATATTTATACTGAACCAATGGATAGAAGCTGGTGACCCTTGTGGTTGAATTAGAGAAACCCAGGAAGAAGCTGAGGAGTAGGGTGACCCCATAGGAAGACCAGTAATCTCAACTAACTTGGACCTCCGAGATCTCTCAGACACTAAGTCACCAACCAGGCAGCATACACCAGCTAATATGAGGCTCCCAACATTTATACAGCAGAGGACTGCCTGGTCTGGACTCTAGTCCAAGGGAGTGTGGTGGTCTGGTGGGGTAGGATTCAGGAGTGAGGACATCCTCTTGGAGACAGGAGGAGGAGATATGGGATAAGGAACAGTCAAAGGGCAGACTGCGAGGGAGATAAAGACTGGACTGTAAAAAAAAAGATTAAAGAATAAAAACAATAAAAATTATAGAATACAAACAAAAAAACAAAGCAAAGAAATACCATGGAAGAGGGATTGAGAAGATTCTAATAGCCAGGGGACCAGAAAAATCTGCTGAGATTCTGTTTCATTGAAATTATAGACCAATTTCACCAGTGATACTCCAATAATCTGATTTTGTAACAAGGACAACACCAGTGGATTGTTCTACTACATGGAGGTGAAATATCACAGGGTCCCACAGCTACACAAGGAATTACAATTAACTTAAGAAATGTTGACAGCAGAAGTAGTCTTCTCTTAATCCATACTTTACTGGAAAACAAAACGAAGCAAAACAAAAACAAAACAAAAAAACCCAAAAAACAAAAATCAAACAAACAAAAACAAAAAACAAAATACAATAAAAACCAGCTTCATCTGCTAACCACAGTAGAGTTCATTCAGTAGAATATATTCAGATAATAGAGAGATTTCTTTTTTTTCAATTTTTATTAGATATTTTATTCATTTACTTTTCAAATGCTATCTAGAAAGTCTCTTATACCTTCCCCCAGCCCTGCTTCCCTACCATCCCACTCCCACTTCTTGGCCTGGCATTCCCCTGTACTGGGACATATAAAGTTTGCGAGACCAAGGGGCCTCTCTTCCCAATGATGGCTGACTAGGCCATCTTCTGCTACATATGCAGCTAGAGACATGGGCTCTGGGGGTACTGATTAGTTCATATTGTTGTTCCACCTACAGGGTTGCAGACCCCTTCAGCTCCCTGGGTACTTTCTCGAGCTCCTCCATTGGGGGCCCTGTGTTCCATACAATAGATGACTGTGAGCATCCACTTCTGTATTTGCCAGGCACTGGCATAGCCTCACACAAGACAGCTATATCAGGGTCCTTTCAGCAAAATCTTTCTGGCATATGCAATAGTGTCTGCGTTTGGTGGCTGATTATGTGATGGATTCCCAAGTGGGGTAGTCTCTGGATAGTCCATCCTTTCATCTTAGCTCCCTCCAAACTTTGTCTCTGTAACTCCTTCCATGGGTATTTTGTTCTCTATTCTAAGGAGGAATGAAGTATCCACACATTGTTCTTCCTTCTTGATTTTCTTTTGTAAATTGTATCTTGGGTATTCTAAATTTCTGGGCTAATATTCACTTATCCGTGAGTGCATATCAAGTGACTTCTTTTGTGACTGGGTTACCAATAGAGAGATTTCAATGTTGAACATATGTTGATATTTGAATCAGTTTATGTGAAGAAGAGCTTTCTATATGTAATACTTTCAAACTAAAAAAGAATCAAATAATCCCATTGTGTTAAAAGTAACTATTGCAGCAGAAAATAGAAAGCGAAGGAAAACATCAAAGGAATAAAAGATTGTGAATTTAAGAGAGAGATGAATGGTTAAGAGCAACTGATGCTATGGAAATTAACCTGGATTACATTGCAGCACCTATGTGGTAGTTCACAACCATCAGTCACTCCAGATCAGAAGAGCTGATGCCCTTTCTCACATCTGCATACATCAGTCTCACATGAGGTGCATGCACATACATGCCAGAAAAAAAAAATCACACACATAAAATTAAAACTAAATCTTAAACATACTTTTGAAAAACACTAAAAACACGTTACAGATGATGTATTTTAGCAGAGTAAATGCAGGTAAAGCCTATGTTTGCCTGTTGTAAAATGGGCTTCTTTGCTTTCAGACCTTTAATGATCTTATTAAATATGCACATGAATCTATTTCTTTATGTAAAAATATACTCTAAGCTTTGGTTGTTAATTTATTTTTAAATGTTTGGATAGCATTCACTTATTTCCCCCATCTGCATCACAGAGCTATTTCTTATGACTGCCACTTGTGTTCACAAAGGGATTGTTGTTTTCCTTTGAGATAAAATCTTGTAAGGGCCTATTTGAATTAAGCTCTGGATGAGTGGTCTTTGATTGCCAGTTGTTGTTGAACTGACAAACATGTTGCAGGTAAAAACCATCATTTTCTACTCAACATGATTTGATATATTCTCATGCATGTAGCCCTAACCAAAATTAGAGCAAGTTTTTGTTTTGTTTAAAAACTCCATACATTCAAAACAGCATTCAATATTAATAAGACTGATCTTTTTAACTGAGTGGTGTTTTAATAAATTGATAGAATCTTATTGGTTTTATAATTATGCTACCTTGCATGTTGTGTATACATGAACAGTAATGCTTTATCACTAAGGTGGCATGTTCATATTAAAACATGAAGTTCAGTTGTATAGCACAAATGTTAAATATTGCCTTATATAATTGGGTGATACTGCATTGAAATGATAAATAGAAAGTTATCTACTACCTACAACATCTGGTCTGCTCCTACTTGTAAAAATACTGTTGTCACAAAAGAAACCATCTAGTTTCAGAGATAAAAGTTTACAGCAGAGAGAAGGTTAGTTTTCTATAAAGGCTCCATGAAGACAGCAAGTTTCTTGCAGTATATACTTTATATTATGTGCTTATAGAAGTTAAAATTTTGATCAGGCATTTTTGGTCACCTCTTTTAAAAGAAGTATCATTTAAGGCGTGTGTGTGTGTGTGTGTGTGTGTGTGTGTGTGTGTGTGCGCGCGCACACACACATGATATAGGAAAGAAGTGATAACGAAGTCATTATTTTTATTTTTCGTCAAGATGGCCTCTCTGTGAATTCCTGGCTGTCCTGGAACTTACTGTATAGACCAGGCTGTCCTGGAACTCAAAGAGATTCACCTGCTGGGGTTAAAGTTATGTGCCACCTCCACCCAGTTCGGGTGATACAGTCTTATGGTCACTATGGTCAGAGAAGAGATAAAAGGTGAAACTGGGTATAATACTACAAACAAATATATTTGGCTCAAGACAACAGACTGACATAGTTACCTTACAGGAAAGAGAAAAAGGAAGGTAGAGAAGAAAAATAACTATATTTATCTGTCTGGAGATTGCAAGTGCAAGATCACAGTACAGTATTACTATGTTCTAGTGTCTTCAGTCAGGTTGGAAATCACCTTTGCCTTGAATCCTCACAAGGCTGAAAGTGGTTGCAAAATCTTTCTGTAGTTCTCTTGTATAAACTCACCCAGCCCATCATGAAAACTTCTCTCATGGGGGCAGAAATTGTCTCTAATACCTAGACACTCAGGGCAAGGACTTGAGCTATGAATTTCAGAGAACGCACATAGTCAGGCTCTACACTATGGGCAAAACACTAACAAAATATTCTAAGCATACATTTTTGAACCAAACTGTAAATCAAATTTCCTGATATAAAAGGGACATCACTGTTTTCATAAGGTTAATAATTTATTAAGAAGTCTACATAATTGTCAATAAATTATTACCTTGAAAATACCAATATATGTACCGATTTCAAAAATGATTCAAATAACAGGACTCTTCTTGTCAAACTGATTTTTTGATTGATTTAATCATGTTTTATACTTAAAAATATTAGGAAAAATAAGAAGAGTTTAATGATGAATTTGTTTATGCAATATAAAAGTTTTTTTCAGAACTGAAGATATTTACCACATAAAATTTCATAGAAAATTTATATGATTATACTAAAATATTAATTAACATTACTTAAAATAATCATCAATGTTATTTTTAAATAGCATTAGACTATTTAGAGTTTTTTTTGTATAATACTCCCAATGGCAATTTTTGTGTTTATGTGCATTATACCTAATAATAGTTCCTAGATAATATAAGTATTATGTTTTAAGTTTTCTTAAGTGAAACGTAGCATAGTATATAAAGTCCTGAGATTTCAAACTAATTCTTATCTTTAAGACATTAAACCAGAACTCAGTCCTCCCTAATGTAGAATAAATTAGGCAGTTGAATAATACTTATGTGAATAAATGTTTACAAATTACTTCTAATAAATATATATTTCTTTAATTTGAAAAGTTAGGCTTTATCTTTATGCAAATGAACATACTTATCAAATGGTATCTGCAATGTTTATATGTTTATTATGAAAACTAATCCATCAATAATAAAATTCCATGGAAGGGCATTTTATAAAGGTAATTTCTTTAAACTATTATTCACTGTTCAAAACTCCCATAGTGTATTGATATTTAAGACTACAGTTAGGTCTAGATATTGAATATCTATTATTCATTTCTGTATTTTCTTTTTATCCTATGTGAAGTGTTGGAATAATCTCTATATGATACAGAAGCGGGTTTTTAAATCTGTTTATGCTCTTTAAATTTCATTTGGTAGTTAAATTTTACAGGACACCATGCATTGCCTTTTTTTTTTTTTTTTTAAAGTTCTTCACATTTTTATTCTTTGTGCACAAAGACTAGCATGATTGGTTCCACTTGGTAGTCGAACAGTCCATTCAAGGTCGCTTAGTCCAACTTAATGAAGCCTATGTCCTTCGCGTACTGCCAGAAGCACTGGCAGCACATGTTCAGCCCGTATTTTCGGATCAGACCATGGCAGTTAGAGCAGACGCGGCAAGAGCGGGAACCCTGGCCAAACTTCCGAGGGTGACTCCAGTAGAGCTGCTGGTGACCCATCTTGCCTTCAGACGCCTGACGAGGGAAAAGGCGCATTGCCTGTTTTTATCAGGGGACGTGTGTAAGCTGCTTATCTTTCAAAACTTTTGTCATCATTACTCATAACAGAGATATTATGGGAATGTAGAGGGGATAGGAAAAATAATAGGAAAAAAATAGAATTATATTTCATAATGTAATACATTAAACAGTAGAAAGAGTAGTTCAACTACTAAGAAATAGGTGCCAAGTTTTGTTATGAAAAATTATAATAAGGAAATCCAGAGGAAAAATACACATGCGGGCACACATGTTTTCATGTATACAGACACTCCTAATGTAACAACTGAAGATACACTTCTGTTAAACAACTTACTATGGTTCAAAGAACCGCTATTTAAGATGAAACTTGTATTTAACAGTATATTCAAGTCAGTTAATGAGGTGATGATGTGGGAATATGTTAAACTTTCCAGATTGCCAGGAATGCATAACCAAATTGAGGAGTTGGCATCAACCACATTCCTATGTAAAAAGCACTACTCTTAGCATCATGAAACAGTATGCAGCAAGCAAGGCACGGGTGATTAAGATACTAAAGTGAAACCTCTCTATATATTCCAAAGAATATCCTTTTGTACCACACATTCTAGCATAAAACCTATTGTTTAATTTGATCAAGGGTAATATAAAGTGGTGGAGAAATGACACATAATATTAAGGCCCCCATTTTCTCCTTCAGATTTACCAGCTCACACTAGAAACTTGATAAACAGTAAAGCTTAATCACCTAAATGGCAACATATATCAATGTGAAACAGATTTTACCCTCCTGTCTCTTTACCATTTAATATTGTGATAGATACTTGGGTTGACTAGTTTTGTGTCAGCTTGACAGAAGTGAAGTCATCTGATAGGAGGGAACCTCAAGTGAGAAAATGCTTTCATATGACTGGGCTTTAGACAAGTCTCTAGGGAATTTCTTAATTAGTGATTGATGGGAACAGCTCCAACACATTTCGTGTAGGGCCATCACTGGATGGTGATCCTGGGTTCTATAAAAAAGCAGGCTGAGCAAGCCAGAGGAGCAAGGCTGTAAGCAGCACCCTTTCACGTCCTCTGCTTCGGTGATTAACAACAGACCTAAACTACTAAAGTAAAATGTTCACTTTGCTGGGACAGTGGGTGCTGGTCATTTGGGGCTGAAGAATCAGCTGTGATTAAGAAGAGACCATTATTATTGAGTTGAAGTCTTCTATGGAGGTGTTCCTAAGAGTAAGCTCCTCCTGAGAGAGAAGATATGCTCTAGTGGCTGCCTAGATCTTACCTTGAGCTTGCAGCTGAACTTTGTTCAATGTGAGTCTCCCAGATGATCCTGATTTCGAAGGCATGAAGAGGTCATGGAGAGCAGATGAGGCTTGGCACTGTGAGAGGCCAGGGTACTTACATGAGGTTGTGATAGTGTAGCCTCAGTAGCAGTTGAAGCCCCAGGACAGATGGGATCAGGAAGAGAAGTTGAGGATTTGGCACCATGAAAATTGCCCAGCAAAGGTTATTGGTGAAACCTCAGCACAGAAGACTACCCCAGGTTATTGAAGATGCTAGGATCATGAATTGACCATCAAAAACAGGAGCAGCAGGAAAGTAGAGCCACCTGGAGCAGAATACAAGCTGTGTGTGGTGAAGAGGGCAGAGCTGCAAGAGTGACCCAAGCCCAGAAGATTTTGAGCTGATCTCAGACATTGGACATTGAGTTATTTTTACTGTTGGGAGTTTAGATTCACTTTGATCTTACTGTGACTGTGGCCTGGTTCTTGCAGGAGCCCGCAGTTGAGAAATGTTGAACTTTTACAAGAGATTTTGAATTTTTAAAGAGACTAGATATATTTAGTGGATTGACCGTTTAATGTGTTTGAATTTGTAAATGCTATCAGACTCCTAGAGAGATTTATGTTTTTAACGGGAAAATTTGGGATTGAGTGGAAAAGGAAACATCGTGGCTTAACGGTGATGTGTTTGTACAAGTTATCAAGAGGTACAAGAGGTATATCAACTTCACACAAGCTAAAGTCATAGGGAGGAGGCAATGGAGTTAAAAAACTGTTTTTCTTAAGCTTGTGCTGTAGTTAAGCCTGAAGGGCATATACTTAATGATTAATGGAGAGGGCCCAGACCATTCTGAGTGATACCATTCCTGGCGTTGAGGCCTTTGTTTCTATGAGAAAGTAGTCTGAGCAAGCCAGTAAGCAGCACCCTTTCACATTCTCTGCATTAGTCCCTGCCTCCAGGTTCTAACCCTGTTTTGATTCCTGTCCTGAATTCTTCCAGTGACGGACTACAATGTGGAAGTGGAAGCCACACAAGCCCCACCTTCCCTATCCTGCTTTTGGTTATGGTGTTTTCTTACAGTAATAGTAACCCTAACACAGCACTATTTTGTCAAAGAGACTGAATTCATATTACCTTGATGTGTAAAAGAGAACAAAAATGAACTAGAGAGTGTACAGACTCTCCACTTCTACTAAACTATTCTATAATCCAACCTAACTCTATACATGTGTACCATCTAAATTGCTGTTTTAACACAGTCAATAACTGAAATCATCATGGAGCTTAGGTAAAATGCTACCATACCAAAACCAAGGAGATATTTCATAGCACAATAGGATCTGCTATAAAGCAACACAAAAAGGATGAAATTGTAATCACATGTTCTCTCAGTACCATGGAGATATTATATAAAACTGGGTGCAATGAGTGTGTATACCATTTGAAGGATTAGGAGTGGTTTCTCTAAACAAAAACCCCAAAGGACCAATTATATTAGATGAAGATACAAAATGAAGAGCACGAAATACTCTAGAAAATTTTATTGAGAAAAAAAAGATTTGAGAAAAATTATGAAAGAAGAAATTTAATATTCACAAAAGATTAAACCTTTACTGAGAAAATAGATTGTTAATTTTTCCAGACCTGTGGCTAGCTCTTACAACGCATGCAAAAGCCCTAGCTCTCTCTCTGAGCTGACACATGCAGACCAAGCATAACTATCGCTATCATGTGATTAAGAACTGCTTAGATTCCCAAAATTTAAGAAAACATAATCAGTAATTTTTATGATCTGATCAAATGCTAACATAGAAAACAGTTATTCACACTCTAAAAATCTGAAAAGATATCTGAGAACTCTCAAAAGCTAAAAATGCCTGGAGATTCTAAAGGTATATGTGTATACAGTCAAATTAGTTGAACTTGATTTTGAACAAATTAAAGTTACTAGAATGGACCCTACCTCATGATTTGGTAACCAAATAAAACTAAAGAGAGCTATGCTAAAATTTGTCCACAAACTTTTTTGGCTAACAAAAGAAAACTGTTGGATAAAACAGAGTGTACGTTTAAGAGAAAAAAAAAAAACACTAAGAGTTGAATCATGAATATATGTTTATTGCAAAGAAATATTGCTGGTGGAACATTAAATTTTAATGCTAGGTTTTAAAAAATGTATTCATACTATTCAGTCAAATATCAAAGTGAAAACTTGATAAAATAAAATATTTATATATAAATAAAAGTATCCATAAAGGGATTGAAAGTTTATCCTTGCATCTGTCACCCATACACTACACAGAAAGCTGTCACCCATGCAAAAGCCTACTTTCTTGGAGGAAGTAAGATTTGAGAACACACAAAAAGGTCCTTGGTAACGAAACAATACAGCAAGATAAGGGTTTGAGGTTGTTGCTCATTTAGAAACCACTAATTCATTTATAATTCATAGGGAATTTTAAATTATGTAATCATTTATTTATTCATCCAATTATGATTTATTCTGAAAGTCAGCAGTCTGAAAGAAAATACATATAAGTCCCCAGTCTTCTTAAGTTTACATTCCACTTGGAAGAAAATTAAAATAAGGAAGTTAATGACTAAAAGTGTTTCAATTATGGGCTTGGAGTGGATCAGTGAACTAGTACATGTATAGTATTTATGAGGTCCTGGGTTTAACCACAAGAAAACACACACACACACACACACACACACACACACACACACAC
>NC_034606.1:15196784-15206105 GCF_900095145.1 Mus pahari | reverse complement strand
ACACATACACACACACACACACACACACACACACACACTCAAGGATTTGTGATGATTATCATGAAGAAGAGAAATCAGGGTACAGTGACAGGGACATACTTGTATTGCTATCTTAGCAATGTTTAAAAAAAAATGTTCCTGGGCGTGGTGGCGCACGCCTTTAATCCCAGCACTCGGGAGGCAGAGGCAGGCGTATTTCTGAGTTCAAGGCCACCCTGGTCTACAAAGGGAGTTCCAGGACAGCCAAGGCTATACAGAGAAACCCTGTCTCAAAAAAAAAATGTTTGGGGTCCACACAGAAGTGCACAGGCTGCTGAAGCAACACACCTTCTGGGACAGGGTCCTACAGACCTACATCTGCAGCCAGGAGGTGGAGCTGATCCTCAGGTCTCTGTGCACCTTCCCTGCCAGAGGAGAGTTTGCCTCCATGGAGTGCTCTGACCCTGGGACACAGAGGAGATCACCATTTTCTCTCTGGTGTCTTCCTAATGTGAGTCCACTCAGTAGACCACAGACCACAGAAGCAACAGAGCTTCTGGAACAGAGTCCTATGGACCTATATTTGCAGCCAGGATGTGAGACTTTTCTGCAACCCTCTGTGCACTGGTCTTTCTAGGAGAGAGCTGATCTCCCAGGAGTGCTGACACAGGCTTACAGACTCACAAGGGGAACAAGCTCCAGCCAGAGACAGCTAGAACATCTAACACCAGAGATTACCAAGTGGCAAAAGTCAAATGTAAGAATCTTACCAACAGAAATCAAGACTACTTGGCATCATCAGAAACCACTACTCCCACCACAGTGAATCCTGGATACCCCAACACACCGGAATAGCAAGATTCAGATTTAAAATGATATTTCATGAGGCTGGTAGGGGATTTTAAGAAGGACATTAATAACTCCCTTAAAGAAATATAGGAGAACACAGCTAAATAAGTAGAAGTCCTTAAAGAAGAAACACAAAAATCCATTAAAGAATTACAGGAGAACACAGGTAAACAGGTAGAAGCCAATAAATAAGAAACAACAACAACAAAAATCCCTTAAAGAATTAAAGGAAAACACAACCAAACAGGTGAAGAAATTGAACAAAACCATCCAGGATCAAAACATGGAAGTAGAAACAATAAAGAAATCACAAAGGCAGACAAATCTGGAGATAGAAATCAGGAGCCATATGTGTAAGCATCACCAACAGAATACAAGAAGAGAATCTCAGGTGCAGAAGATTTCATTAAAAAAAATGGACATAACAATCAAAGAAAATGCAAAATGCAAAAAGAGCCTAACTCAAAACATCCAGGAAATCCAGGACACAATGAGAAGACCAAATGTAAGAATAATAGGTATAGATGAGAATGAAGTTTTTCAACTTAAAGGACCAATAAATATCTTCAACAAAATTGTGGAAGAAAACTTCCATAACATAAGGAAAGTTATGCCCAGGAACATGTGGAGTAGAGACTGCAGAAATGACCATCTAGAGACTGACTCACATGGGGATCCATCATATTTACAATTGCCAAACAGACAATGTTGTGGATGCCAACAAGTGCTTGCTGACAGGATCCTGATACAGTTATCTCTTGACAGGCTAATCCAGTGCCTCACAAATTCACAGGTGGATACTCACAGACATCCACTGGACTGAGCACAGGGTCCTCAATGAAGGAGCCAGAGAAAGGAACCGAGGTGGTGAAGGAGTTTGACGCCCCATAGGAGGAACAACAATATGAACTAACCAGTAACCACAGAGCTCCCAGGGACTAAACCACCAAACAAAGAGCACACATGGTGGGATTCATGGCTCCAGCTGCATATGTAGCAAAGAATGGCCTAGTCAGATATCAATGGGATGAGAGACTCTGTCTTATGAAGGTTCTATGCCCCAGTGTGGAAGAATGCCAAGGGCAGGAATTGGGAGTTGGTGGGTTGGTGAGCAGGAGGAGGGTAGAGGAGATAGGGGGAGGGTGATTTTCAGAGGGGAAACCAGGAAAGGAGATAACATTTGAAATGTATATAAAGAAAATAATCCAGCTAGCTCCTGGTCACCTTGGGCGAAATCGGCAGACGGTCAGATGTTCCCCGGAAGACTCTCCATGCGATCTTAGGATCACTGGTGAGTGGAACACAACATCTGTTCCAAACCAATTGTGACAGGCCTGTGACAGCAAGAGCAAGGACACAGGAGCCCTGCCTGACTGGAGGCTTGGGTTCCTTCTCATTTGTACTGGTATACCTTGATTTCAAACAGACCAGTCAGCTCCACTGTCCTCAGAGAAGACACCACTTCCAGGAACTGTAATGTGCTCAGGATATTAGGATTCCAGGATACCAGGATAAGAGGAGCTTGGTCACACCAGTATCTCAGGGTCTCAGAGGAAGCTTGACTGCCAAGATCTCTGACTCACCCAGAATCTGAGGTTCACAGGATCCCAGAATCACAGGATGACAGAGAAAGTTGGACTCTGAGGAGTCATGAATCAAGCGGGATTATAGGAAAGACGGGTTCCACTCAGATATATTGAGAGCAGCAAGCACTTGAGATAATCAGATGGCAGGAGGCAAGCTTAAGAATAGAAGCAACAGAAACCAAGGTTACTTGGCATCATCAGAACCAAACTCTCCCACCATAGCAACTCCTGGATACACCATCACACAAGAAAAGCAAGACACAGATATAAAGTCACTTCTCATGATGATGATGATGGGAGAGTTTAAGTAGGAAATACAGAAAAACACAGGTAAAGAGCTAGAAGCCCTTAAAGAGGAAACATAAAAGTCCCATAAAGAGTTACAGGAAAATGCTACAAAACTAAACCAGGTGAAAGAATTGAATAAAATCATCCAGAATCTAAAAAATCTAAACAATAAAGAAATCATAAAGGGTGACAACTCTGGAGATAGACANCCTAGGAAAGAAATCAGGAACCANANANGNGAGCATCAGCAACAGANTACAAGAGNTGGAANAGAGAATCTCAGGTGCAGAAGATTCCATAGAAAACATGGACACAACAATCAAAGAAAATGCAAAATGCAAAAAGATCCTAACTCAAAACATCCAGGAAATCCAGGACACAATGAGAAGACCAAACCTAAGGATAATAGGTATAGATGAGAATGAAGATTTTCAACTTAAAGGNCCANTAAATATCTTCAACAAAATTATAGAAGATTGCTGGAAGATCCAGCAATACCCAGAAGATGCTCCAACTTGTAATAAAGACACATGCTCCACTATGTTCACAGCAGCCTTATTTATAATAACCAAAAGCTGGAAAGAACCCAGATGTCCCTCAACACGAAAATGATTACAGAAAAATGTGGTATATTTACACAATATATTACTACTCAGCTATTAAAAACAATGAATTTATGAAATTCTTAGACAAATGGATGGATCTGGAGAATATCATGCTAAGTGAGGTAACCCAATCACAAAAGAACACACATATATGCACTCACTGATAAGTGGATATTAGCCCAGGATCTAAGCATACCCAAGATATAATTTGCAAAACACCTCAGACTCAAGAAGAAGGGAGACCAAAGTGTGGATACTTCATTCCTCCTTAGAAGGGGGAATAAAATAACCCATGGAAAGAGCTACAGAGACAACTTTCAGGGCAGAGACTGAAGGAATGACCATCCAGAGATTGCCCCACACCTGGGGATCCATCCTATAAACCACCACCCAATCCTGACACTATTGTGGATGCCAACAAGTGCTTGCTGACAGGAGCCTAATATAGCTGTTTCCTGAGAGGCTTTGCCAGTATCTAACAAATACAGAAGTGGATGCTAACAGTTATCCATTGGATGTAGCACAGGGTCCCCGATGAAGGAGCTAGAGAAAGGACCCAAGGAGCTGAAGGGGTTTGGAGCCCCATAGAAGGAACAACAATATGAACTAACTAGTATTCTAGAGCTCCCTGAGACTATACCATCAATCAAAGAAAATACATGGTGGGTCTCATGGCTCTAGCTGTGTATGTAGCAGAGGATGACCTAGTCGGTCATTAATGGGAGGAGAGGCCCTTGGTCCCATGAAGGGTCTATGCCCCAGTATGGTGGAATTCCAGGGCCAAGGAATCAGGAGTGCATGGGTTGGGAAGCAGGGGAAGGGAAGGACGGGATAGGGAATTTTCAGAGGGGAAACTAGGAAATGGGATAGCATTTGAAATGTAAATAAAAATATCTAATAAAAAATTAAAAATAAATAAAAATAATAATAACAGATGCTTTCGAAAGATATACTGGAGAAATCAAAAAGTACATATGAAGCAAACTTGGGGTCTCAGGAAATGATGGGGAGAACTGGTTGTTCTTTCAGAGAACCTGGATTGATTTCTAGAGCACAAAGTGCTCCTCATAACCTTCAGAAACTCCAGACCAAGGGAATCCTACACACTCTGCTAGCTTCCAAGTCTATTGCAGGCAGGTGCTACACTGAAATACCTGTAAGAAAAATTCATACACACACACACACACACACACACACACACACACACATACACATATGTATATATACATATATATGCATATACATATACAATGAAAAACTGAAAAGCAATAGTTTCATGGCAATTTAACTATTCCATTAAAAGACTTATAATAACATTGCAAGTCAGTCTAGGATTGAAAATATAAATCAAGTAGTGAATTTTCCTAAGTATGAAACTCCAATCTTCACAATCATTATAATTTGTTTTCATATGATATTAGCACTGACCTCTCGGCATTAACTGAATAATGAATGGAGATCTTCCCTTTGGAAGTGCAGCTCTCCTCCCCTCAGCAGTCATAGGTTGACTTATTTATTTTGGTTTGGGGTTATAAATACATACATTGATGTTACAAAAGTTAAGAAAAGTTAATTAGAGGTAAGGAATTTAAGAATGAGCAGTACATGGTATATGGGAAAGGGTGACAACATTTGAAATGTAAATAAAGAAAATATCCAATAAAAAATAAAATAAAATAAATCCAGGTAAATTTTATTTTTTAATTCCCAGCCCTCTATAGACATCTCCATAGTACTTAACATTTATCATGTCAAAACTTATATTCTTACTCTATTCCCACTACATGAGTAAAAGGACCACCGTATTTAACCACTGTATGAAGGGGATTGCCAAGTCCCATACACTTTACTCAAAAATTTACTTTCAGTTAAGCTTATCTTGTTTCTGATTTGAACTGGTTCTCTCTCTCTCTCTCTCTCTCTCTCTCTCTCTCTCTCTCTCTCTCTCTCTCTCTCTCTCCTGATTTTGTGGGCATATATTTCGAAGAGGTTATTTAAGTCATTCATAGGTGTTGACCATACACATTCATTCCTTTACTGAGCCTTTCCTGGTATCTTTCAATTATCTCACTGCTTCAAGAAAAGTAGCTGACTAAAATGAAGAATAAGGATGAGGTGTTAAGGAATATAAGTGCACAAAGGTGAAAAACATGAAGATAATATTTCACCTATACTAGCAGAAGGGTGTGTGTGACTATATTAAGTACTCTCTCTTAAAAATTGTTTCTAAATTACTATCATTTTAAAGTTTAAAAACAATTCTATTTCTATTTCAAAGTTTTGTGAATATCTCTAGAGTTTTCTTTCTCAGATTATAATAATATCTATTCAGCTGGATCCATATCACTTGCCTTAAATTTTTATTCTACTCGTAAAGAGAAAAAAATTAAAATACAGATCTAATTATGTCATCTTCTTAACTATAGTGCTTATGATTTTATATTTAAAAACTTTCTTTTAAATAAAAATACCTATGCTTTTACCAAAAATACATACTCCATCTCATGCTATTTTTGCACAAAACTGATTAAAATTTCCCAAATGTTCCCTTCAGTTTCTCCTCTTTATACCCTTCTTGCTATTCGGTCTGTTTGATGCATTCATCTTCTTCCCACTCTTTCTTTTTCCTAAGTATCTTGCATAATGCTACACTGTTAGCATGGCTGTACACTGCCGTACAGTTTTTATATAATGCAGAGTAGGAGATGATAAATTGTGTGCTATCCACCATGATCTAAATTTGAAACTATTTGGTAGTTCACTTATGTAATATTGGTTTTGACAAACAGCAAAATCTGTGAAATACTTAATTAATAAATAAATCATCAAATCTGTTATCTTGTTCAGAAAATGCTTTCTGTAGGTAAGCTTATTTCTACATTATCTTCTATCAACTTCTAAGTTTATCTCAAAATAAGAAAAGTATTCAGAGGGAATTAATTCCTTTTCTGTTTACACAAAACATGTTTATATAAATAACTGCCTGTCTATAGAATTGTCTACTCGGACAATTATTTTATAATTAGTAGAAGAAAAGATTTAAAAGAAAATACTAACAAGTAAAACTCCCATGTTATTATAAACTTGAATATTAATGAATAGCTATCTATAATAAGTAAGACTTCTCAAACTCCGATATATGTAAATAAAGCATTTAAAATTATGCTGATCTTTCTTGTCAGCATATTCTCCCCTTCAGAAATGCTGGTCTAAAGGTAAATATTCAATGGAGATGTACATTTCAAAGAAATAAAATTTGCATAATAATTTCTATTGACCAATCTGTCTCCCTGTCTCTGTCTCACTGTCTCTCTGTCTCTGTGTCTCTGTCTCTGTCCCTTTCTCTTTTTCTCTCTATCACACACACACACAAACACACACACAAACACACACACACAAACACACACACACACAAACACACACACACACACACACAAACGCACACACATGCCTCTGAAATTCTTCAAAGATGAAGGACACTGGCACAGAAATTTAGTAAAGGCAGATTTTAATACACGGACACTTTAGCAATATCATTCAATGCAAAGTTGCATCTATTTTACAAAGAAAAATCACTGAACAAAAATGCCAAGAATAAAACTATCATGATAAAATATTATTTGAATGAGAGTTTATTTTTTTCAAAGATTTGACTAAATAAAAAAAAGTGAGTCATGCTACATGGTTGACACAATGTGCCAGAACAGACAAACTGTAATGTTTTCCATCATACTAATGGAAAATAAAATATATAGCCAGCTGTTGCCTTCATGACGGGAGTATGAGGTAGTGCCTTCCATTACACCCACAGAATGTCTTGGCACATCCACACTAAATGAATGAGATGCTGACAGAAGAGAAATCAGTAACCATATTTAAAATCTGTACTAAATACCATATTATTTTAGTTTGTCCATAGTACTTTCTTAGTAACATTTCATAGATAGACAAAATGATAAATCTGTTTATTCTTTTCTCAGGCACTTTTTTGAATGCAAGGATAACATTTAATTGAAATAACTCATTTTATTTTTCTCCAGTTCATGTGCACATGCTGTTTGAGAATGTAACATATTTTTTTGAAACATCACTAACTCATAGTATTGATCAGATTCAAACTAAGCATTTCTATTTCGAACTTTACTTTTTATTGAACAAAGTGAATGACTACTGGGACACACATGTTGTTAAATAAATTAGCATTGTGGCTCATCGCAGCAAGAAAGAGAACGCCTTACTTGGAGCTATAGGATATTCTAGTTAAGAGGCATATACAAAGTGTCATTAATACTAGCATTGGGGTTTGAGTTAGATAATTTGAGGTAAGTCTACAAAAGCAAGGTGTGGTTATAAATTTTATGTAAACAAGAAGTAAAGTTAGATGTTACATTTACTGGGAGTAGGCAAGATATAAGAAAAGGCTCAAGCTACAATAAAATTTGGCATTTACTCATTTCAACCAAGTTAGAAAATATGACCTGTGTTATCTTTCATTTTTGTTCTCTTTAATTCTGTTTGTGTTTGGTCACAGTTCATAGCTTCCTTTTAAATATGATTCCAGAGTTGTAATTGTTAAATTTTTTAGGACTTTTGCTGGGGGGGGGGGAGTCTTTATCCATTAAATTATTGAATTATTTTATCTGTTCATACTTAGTATAACCTTTTTAGATTTTGCAAAATAAAGCCACCGTCTAGCTATGAATACTAAATACCTTTTACCAACAGTAAGGCCTGATGCACCTTAGTATCAGATAAGTTTCTGGATTACAAGCAACAGAACAGTCAAGTCAATCAAATCAACTGGAAACAAATATAGTTGTTATACAGGGTATCTTTCTGTAGCAACAACTACTTTCTCTATGCCAGGCTCATAGTTTATCTGTTTACTGACAGTTGTACCCAATGTATTCCTTCTGGCTGCTTATATATCAGGATATCCACAAATGTAGCTAAAAATATTTGTCAGTGACAGTGTCATGATATAATATGAAAAGATTGGACCATCTTCCTAGAGACTACTCATCCAAAATACATATATATATAACATAACTTGTTGTATATATTATATATAACAACTGAGCTTCTAGAAAAGTATCCAACAAATCAAAAGTGCAAAAGTGCTAAACAAATACTGGAACCAAAAGGAGTCACAGAGGCTGCATTGCAGTGTCTCATTCAGTTCCATTGTGGTCCTCTTCTTCACCACCTGCCAGTGTGGTTCTTCATACCCTTCAATACTAGATTATCAAGCCGGGCATGGTGGTGCACGTCTTTAATCCCAGCACTTGGGAGGCAGAGGCAGGCAAATTTCTGAGTTCGAGGCCAGCCTGGTCTACAGAGTGAGTTCCAGGACAGTCAGGACTACATAGGGAAACCCTGTCTAGAAAAGCCAAAAGGGGGGAAAAAAAGACTAGAGCATCATAGATCATAGGTGAAGGACAATGGAAGAGCTGGGTGAGTGAGGGGCTTTTGGAGGGGATGCTCTAAAGAAGTGTGAGCCTGGCTGCCATCCATCCCCATCTAAAATGATGACCTGTGGTCTAGTCAAACTGAGGATAAGACTGAAAGATTTCTGTTTTCACTTTTGCCCTCAGAGTTCAAACAAGAGTGAGGCAGGAGGAACTATCATTGTTGGGTGGTGCTGTGGGATCGCTATTTGCAGAGGCACAGTAGCCAGAGTTGAGAGCAGATCAACCCTGACTACTGATCAGACACGCAAAGAAACAGAAAGAATTACATCAATCTTATTGTCAATATAAATAGTTAAGTTCTTCAGATGGTAATGCTTATCATATGTCAAATTCTAAAAGAAATTTTAAGAAGAATATTTTAAATCTGTAGATTGCTTTCAGCAAGATAGCCATTTTGACTATGTTAATCCTGCCAATCCATGAGCATGGGAGATCTTTCCATCTTCTGAGATCATCTTCTATTTCTTTCTTCAGAGACTTGAAGTTCTTATCATACAGATCTTTCACTCCCTTAGTTAGAGCCACACCAAGGTATTTTATATT
>NC_034606.1:15176878-15195004 GCF_900095145.1 Mus pahari | reverse complement strand
AAGGTACCATGAGGTGCTGAGAAGAAGGTATATCCTTTTATTTTAGGATAAAATGTTCTGTAGATATATGAATGAACAACCATCCAGAGACTGCCTCACCTGGGGATCCATCACATATACAACCACCAAACCCAGACACTATTGCATATGGCAGCAAGATTTTTCTGATAGGACCCTGATATAGATGCCTCTTGTGAGGCTATATCAGTGCCTGACAAATACAGAAGTTGATGCTCATAGTCATCTATTGGATGGAACACAGGGCCTCTGAATAAGGAGCTAGAGAAAGTACCCAAGGACCTGAAGGCATCTGCAACCATCTAGGAGGATCAACAATATGAACTAGCCAGTACCCCCACAGAACTGTGTCTCTAGTTGCATATGTAGCAGAAGATAGCCTCGTCAGCCATCAATGGGAGGAGAGGCCCTCGGTCTTGCAAAGATCATATGCCCCAGTACAGGGGAATGCCAGGGCCAGGAATTGGGAGTGAATGGGTTGGGGAGCAGGGCGGGGAGGGTATAGGGGACTTTTGGGATAACATATGAAATGTAAATGAAGAAAATATCTAATAAAAAATAAAAAAGAATATTGTGTTAGTTTGTGTGTATGTATGTATGTGTGTGTGTGTGTGTGTGTGTTTGTGTGTAGTGTTTTTATTTTAAGCAAGAAAAAAATTGAATCCTGACTTTAATTTCTCATAATGTCTATAGGGTGTGGTTGCTTTAGGGAAACTAAGTAATGTGTCCAAAATGAGAAACTCTGTAGTCCAACCAGGCATCATAAATCAAGGTAGAAGTCTTATAGTGTAAACAAAAGTCCTAAGGAAAAGATCACTCTGGGCAATGACTTTGGCTAGTGACTACAGAAAGAGAAGAATAAGGTTGTTTGAGCAACAGGTGGCAGGCTGCCATTCTAGTAGAAAGTTCAAATGTTAGCTACATTGTTGTTGATCTAGAAAGAATAGTCCAACATTCAAGAAAGACATGTCTTCAGACATACCAGCAGAGCTCTCTAGAATGTTCCTTGTGAAAACTACTTGTGTCCAAAATGGCATTTTAGTTGTGGTATCTTGAACTCCTAGACTCTCAGAACGTGAAGAACAGGGCACTGTACCCAGACAGCCAGTTACTTTGAATCTGTTTCAGAAGGCACCTTACCAGTTGTCTTACTTGATTATGGAAAAATCTGTCAAGAGATTCTGTGAAATATCCAGTTTCAGAAATTATAATCTTCCACATGACTGAGAATAATGAGCTATAGGTAGCAAATGACAGCATTTGGAAGATGTGTCTCTGGGTGATGATCATTGTTTTGTTGGTACCTTTCCTGAAGGCAATCGTGTTGATTTTTTTGGACCAACTTTACAGAAACTAGTGGAACACTGCATCTGTAGAACTTCAGAGCCACCCTCTCTAAAGAGCACAGGCATCATCCAGTCCACTGACAACCTAAGAAGAACCAAGGGAAAGAAAAATAGAATTTTTTTAAATCTCTGACCTGTGTAATCATTCGGACTGTCTATAACCTGCCAGCTTCCTAGTGGTGACATAGAGTCCTTTTTTTTTTTTTAAATTATGAAAGCTGTAGACCTTAGCTTACTTGTTCCCAACTAGCTCTTAAAAGCAAAATTCTCCCATTTGTATTAATGTACATTCTACCATGTGGCCCACTATAGATACAGCTGACTAAGTTCTGGTAAGTTCAACTTCCTCTGTGTTGGGCTTGCAAAATCCTCTCCACGTCTCACTGATGAATCTTCTCGTGCCTGACTCTTTCCCAGAGTTCCTATCTATTCGCTCCTCCTTTCTATAGGCCATCAGCTTTTATTAAACCAATTAGAATGTAAGAGAGGGAGTGTGTACAAATGAACAGCAATATCGATGGCGGTGTGCACTCAGCTCTCTGCTGGCACAGAATTCAGTATTTGAATAATGCAAAGAAAAGCTTTACAGTGCACAAAAAAGATCGCCCTAAAAAGCTGTGATGTCATCTTCTCTCGACCATAAAGTACCAAATGAAGGTCTTGCTTTTTAAGCCATTGGATTCAGACTGAGTTATAGCCTTGGGTATTTTGATTCTGCACTTGGCAGTCAGCAGATCAAAAGTCACAATAAAGGTATGACTCATAAACTTCTATAATGGAGAGAAAGAAAGAGAGAAACTGAGATGGTGAGAGTTTTTCTAACATTGAGTAGCTATTATATATCTATCTATATACAATAAATATAATAAAAATATTATATACACTAAAGGTCTACACTCTCAGAGTAAATCCATGGCCATATGTCTGGCAACACTTTTGTAGTGGAAACCTTGAAGATTGATGCCTACAGTTAACTAATTACAAAACATTGCACTCTTCCTATATAACTTGAAGACACAGAGAACCTGGAAAGATATGATAAAAGAGAAAGGATCATTTGCTTAAGCTACAGTTGCATCAGACAACATAAACTGTAGCTAGCAAAAGAGAAGGACTTGCTGAAAAGTATGTTTTTGTTCCTTCCAACTCAGGAATTTTAGCTCCTTCCTTTGCTGTTTTTAAAATGCAAGGACAGAATCTGGAATCAGCAAAATGTACATTCTCCCTGTGGCTTCTATCTTCTCTTGACTCAATAAAAGAGGCCCCTGAGGTTTTACAAAAGAGAAAGAAAGAGGAAACCACCAAATCAGGTGTCTGGTTGGCAGGGAAAGTGGACACTAAAAGTGTGGTCTCGGCGGTGGTTCAAAAGGAGACAGCTACGATGGTGGAGCTGAGGATGGCAGAAGTCCGGCAGACCTTTTAAGCCCAGCCTGGCAGACAGCAGCTTTCTAACCATATAATAGCAAACTGCTGAGTTAATGGAAAGGTTAAAATAAAAAAAGTTTCCTGAAAAAGCTAAGAAGCACTTTCTTACCCCCACAACCGTGAGTTCTAACTCTGAGAAGGAAAGTTTTCTGTGATCATGCAGATCACAGAAAAGACACGAGTTAAAGTCAGAATGAGTTGTAATTCTGTTTAAGATGTATGAGCTGTTTCATGCTGCTTTCGAAGACAGGTTGAAATGAGAACACTGACCTTGGAGTGCTGTGATTTGTGCAAGCTAATTGGGTTACGAATGATGGCATTCAGTAGACAAGGTACCTGAAAGACATTTGTAATTAGAACAGGTGGCCTTCAAGTGCAAATGTAAAGGACTTAATTAAGACACAAAATGTTAATTGGTCAAAGTAGACAAGAAACAATTTTTCTTTGAAATTTCTAAATAAAATGTGGTGGATGTTTATATGAGACAGGACCAGAAATGCAGCACTCTTTAGTGGTGTCATTGCTGCCACGCTGCATAATTTGTTTGTGTATTTTGTTTCACTTTCACTGAGAACAATGCCACACAGTGCAGGACGGCTGAACACTCTTCCTCCTCTTTACTCACACATTCCATATTACAGAGAAAAAGCCACCTTATTAATGTCACCAGAAAATGGACCCTGGAGGATTCAGTATTAAGGAAGAGAAGAAGAAACCTTCAGTAGGATGAGTGCACAAGAATCCCAAGAAATTTTCAGTTATCTTCTGACATGTGCACATCCTCTTTAGATAATCTTCCAAAGAACCGACATTGAAATTATCAATCCACTCAAATATGACACAAATTTTTGTAGATTATAAACAGTGCAGTAGTCTGGTATATATATTGATAGCTCTCCAACCATGTGGAAAGATAAGCTTTTCAGGTGAGAGAAGCCATATAGCCTTTACTCCTAACTCTAAGCCGCTAAAATCAGTAGTTTAGAACTTAACTCTCCTGTTGGAGACTCTCAGACACCTAACACAAGTCATTCCCATGGATGCAACAGTGAGGGTATAAAGCCATTTATAAATATGCTTCCAAATAAGTGGGAAGACTAATTTACAAAATAAAATTAAATTAAAAATTTGATGTTTTAAAACACTACACAAGGAGTGAGTCTGTCAAAGCTATTTCTCACTATCATTTCCAGTTCTATGCAGGAATCTTGCCTACAGTGAACAGAAACAAAGACATCTGAATTTTTTTTAACCTGGCAAATCCACTTTACTTTTGCCATCGTTCCAAATAAAATGACTTCCTGTACCTTTTCTCTAAAATTATGCATGCAGATATGACAAGTTGGAGTTCATGAAAAATGTTAGACATCTGCAGTTGGTCTTCGCATAAAAATAATTTGTTGAATATTTCAAGCTTTTATATGCATACTTAAATCAGAGGAAACGATTCAAAAGTGACATAAAGACACAATTAAAATGACACTGAAATATCACTAAATGAAGCATAAGAATGAAATAAATGTATTAATACTCCTGAATTGAACTTGTAAAAGAAGAGTTCACAGAAAGTAGACATCAGCACTAATTTTGCACTTTCTTTTCAAATATTTAGTAATCCCAGAAATTCTTTTTGCCACATTTTCCAACACTTTAATTTTCAAAAGTAAGATAAAAATAGTTTTTACAATTATATTATAAAAATTTGCAGCATTCCAGCTACACTAAAATCACCCATGGTAGATTTTAAGTGATATAACTTAAATCGGAAAATATACAAAAATTTAAGTATAAATTCATAGCTTTCAGCTACTGTCACACTTGTGGGTTCTCTTATTTACTGCATAAGACTTTAATTATGTGCTGTACATTTTTGCATTGCTTTAAAAATGATCATATTTATTTCCTCCCGTGTTCTAGATTAACTGTGATGGGATTTTCTAGAATTTGGAAATAGTATTCTTGAATTGTACGATACTTAAATTCTAGGATACTTGAATTCTAGGATTACTCAAAGACGACAAAAGAAAAATTATTCTTATATGTGGTTTCTACTTATAAATTTAATATTATTTTTAAAATTTGTATTGTCTAGAATGAAACTTTAAAGCAAATCAGAACAAAATAGGTATTGAATATTCATGCATCTAAAACTTTCAGTGTCTCAGGATGAAGCTCAGTGTGATAGGGCACAAATCCAGCATTCATGATCCTCAGAGAATGATGTTCAATATTTCAAAGTAAAAATTACAATCATAAAGTCATACTTTACTGATATGCCTGTGTTATTTCTTGGAAAATATGTTCTTATGCTGGCTGGTTAGGCATAATATTTTATGGTGTTCTTCATCTCTCTCATATTCCATTGTTGAATACGTGAAGTATTTATTACACTGATATTGTTTCACTTTCTACCAGTTGAACATATAATACACTATATATCTAATAATATACATTTAAATATATTAGACTATGAAACTTTTATATGGAAAATATATAAGTCCTTTTCAATATGCTGTGTTGATTCAACCAAAGCCTGCTCGAAATAATAGCAAAATATTTTGAAATTATTAACAAAATATTTCTAAAGTTTACACTGCATGAAAAACTTATAAAGCCCTAAACAAAATATTAAAGGAATAAAGAAGTTGGGAAAACAACAAAAATACTATAAAGCTACAGGTCAGACAAAACCACAAACTATGAGAGTAAAACCACATACTACTGGCTAAAAAAAGTAACATGGAAATGCCCATCAAAGATAAGGAGTTAAGGACACCACACTTCATGGGATCTCATCAAGACTGAACTGAGAGCCTGGGAGCCTGCATGGTACTGAACAGTGCCCTCTGTAGAGATGTTTCACTTATGTAGTTTAGTCTTCCTGTCAGCACAGGCTGTCTGACTGGCTTGCTGGTTTTTATGACCCTTTTCTTCATAATAGTTTGCCTTGTCCAGCCTTAAAAGGAAGGGAGATGCCGGTTCTTACTACAAAGTGCTATGCTACGATTGATTTATATCCATGGAAGGCCTGCCCTTTTCTAAAAGAGAAGGAGAAGGAGTGGATGTGTGAGGCAGTGAGGAGACTGGGAGGAGAGGAGGGAAGGGGAAACTGTGGTCAGGATGTAAAATGATGATGATGATGATGATGATGATGATGATGATGATGATGATGATGATAAATTGCTCCTAATAATATTCTATTATACTCCTACTTGTTCAACCTTCATCAGAGAATTTTCTCCTGCAGCAGATGGGAACAAATAAAGAGACCTACAGCCAGACATTATGAAGAGACTGAGACTCTGAAACACACAACTCTAAATGAGATGTCCCCATTAAATTCCTCTCTTCGGAGCTCTGGGAAACCTGAAGAGAAGTCTGTAACAAGAGGGTAAATCCCACTTAGGGTGGAAACACCAAGAGTACAAAGTCCTTTAAATCAACTGCTCAAAGGTCAAATGAGCTCACAGACACTGGAGCAGTAAGCATGACGCTAACCTTGGTCTGTACTGGGTGTTCTATGTATGCACTATAGCTGCTCAGCAATAAACCCAAACTAAGCTGTAATTTAAGTTTAAATGCAGAAAGAGAAAGCTCCTAGATTCCTCACAGGGGATTATCAGTACCCTTGCATGGCTATTACAACACCAGTGTGACATCCATAAAAAAATAAAAATTAAAAATTAAAAAAAAAAAAACACCAATGACTACAAAAATAGTAGACTGTAAAAAAAAATAAAGACAAACCAGACCATTAACTAGATGGTTAATTTGATTTTTTTAATGAAATAATTGTTAGTTTTATGAAAACAATATTATCAATTTTTGATAAATTTACTCAAAATTGCCAGTGTAACTACAAACGCAAAAAAAAATATATAGGTACAAGCATAGAACTTTGGTATCTTCCCACAAATGTCATTCCTTCCTGTTTTGCCATGGGGTATAATTTGGAGATAAGTATATATTTTTAAACCATTTATGGTTTAAAAAAAAAAGTTGACTTCAGTGAATAAAGCTTCTGTTTATGGCAATTTTTAATTGTTATAGTATACATTTGATTTATTACATTCTTAATGACATGCCAGAGCTAACCAAAAAATATGGTTGAGATAATGATTGATGTGGGAAGGCACAGTTCAAGGTAGGTAACACTCATCACTCCCTGGGCTGATGATGCTGAGTGCTATAAGAAAACATTCTAAGGAAGCTAGGAAGAGCAAGCCACTAAGCAGCTCTTCTCTATATGGTTGGTGTATCAGCTTCTGCCTCTAGGTTATTGTCTTGTTTTAGCATATGTCTTGACTTTCCTCAGTGATGGACTTTGATGCAGAATTATAAGTTGAAATAAACCCTATCCTCCAAGTTTACTTGGATCATGTTTTTCTTTTTCTTTTCTCTTTTCTTTTTTTAGTCTAAGCAATACAAACTAAGCAAAGCTAAACAAGAAAGTCTAGGGCAATACAATTCAAAGGCAGAATGCTTATCTAGCATACACGAACCCGAGATTCAGTCTTCAGTACTCTCAAGACAACAGAAAGCATACAAACCAACAGAAACGGAACAACTCTCTACTGAATGAAAAATGAGTGAAGAAATAAAGAAATTTAGGATTTTCTAGAATTTAATGATAAGGAATGTGCAACACAAAAGGATGCAATTAAGGTTGTTCTAAGAAGAAAGTACTTAGCACTAAATTCCTACATAAAAAATTTAGAAAGATCTTTTACTAGCAACTTAATAGTACACCACAGCTCTATAACAACAACAATAACAACAACATCAATAACAAAAAGCAAGCATACCTAAGAGGAGTAGATAGCACGAAATAATCAAACTGAGGGTTGAGATTAACAAATTAAAAGCAGAGAGAGTGATACAAGAAATCAATGAACCAAAGAATTGGCTTTCTGAAGAAATCAACAAGATAGACAAAAATCTTCTTCCAAACTAACTAAAAGATGGAAAGAGAATATGCAAATAAGCAAAATTCCAGTCAACAAGGTGCGGGCATAACAATA
This sequence comes from Mus pahari, assembly GCF_900095145.1. Lineage (NCBI taxonomy): Eukaryota > Metazoa > Chordata > Mammalia > Rodentia > Muridae > Mus > Mus pahari. The sequence goes on along the minus strand of NC_034606.1, from coordinate 15,187,194 downwards.
AACACCAAGAAAATGCAGAGAGTAAAGTTATACTTTAAAAACCTGTACTCCACTAAATTGGAAAATCTAAAGAAATGGATAATTTTCTCAGTAAGTACCACTTACCAAAGTTAAATCTGGATCAGACAAATAATTTAAATAGAGGTATAACCTCTAGTGAAAGAGAAGAGGTTATTAAAAATCTCCTAACCAAAAATTTCCCAGGATCAGAAAGCTTTAGCTCAAAATTCTACCAGACTTTGAAAATTAAAACCAGTATTCCTCAAATTATTCCATAAAATAGAAATAGAAAGGACATTATACAAAACATTTTGTGAGACCACAATTACCCTGATACCAAAACAACACTAACCCTCAACAAGAATTACAGACCTATTGCTCTTCTGAGAAAAATTCAAAAATAATCAATGTACTTGCAAACCAAATCCAAAAACACATCAAAATGATCATTTACCATAATCAAGCAGGCATCATCCCAGAGATGNAGAGACGGTTAAATATGTAAAAATCTGGAAATTTAACCCATCATATAACCAAACTTAAAGAAAATAAACAAAACAAAATAAGCAAACAAAAACCGACGAACCAGACAAATACAATAACAAAACCTAAATGATTATCTCATTAGATTCAGAAAAGACCTTTAAGAAGAACCAATACCATTTATAATAATAGTTCTGGAGAGATAGGGATAGAAGAGACAGAGTTTTATCTCTATATTCTAGTCCTTTTGGTGCAGGAAAGTAGTCTGCAGGCTACTGAAAGAGAAACATGGAAACCAATCCTGCCACAAAACCTCTGACCAAAAATCTGTCTTTGCAAAATGTTCTGGGACAAATGTGGCATAGAACTTGTAAGAGTGGCAACCAATGTCTGATTTAACTGGAAGCACACTGCATTAGAGATAGCCCACCCATGGTGACACCTCTTTGATGGCCAAGATCCAGAGGCCAGGATACCTGAGACTTAGGGTGGAATAAAATGAGACTAGTCTCAAAAAACAACAAAATCAGTTACATAGTTCATGGTTATAATAAAATGCATGTTATCTTATTCTATGGATAAACCAAATATACAAGACAATTCCAGAATAAAATCCTGCATTGTATTAATTAAACAGAGTTTAAAATAGTTGGGAAAAATCAATATATTTCTCAGGGACTAATAACAAAAATAAATGCTTACATATCAAGCAAAATTTAATTGTAGATATGAAAATATGTAGCTAACTTATAGTTAAATTAGTGTTTTTTGTAATAAAAGATTAATAATAGACTAGAGAAAATGTCTTCAAATGTTTATTTAAATTTAACATACAATTTAACCTTTCCTTTAAAGATATTTAAAAGTTTATTTTAATCTAATTAAGCAATAATATATATCTTAATGGTGTTTTAAAATGCATAATTACTGAAAGTAAATCTTTAGCTAAATTAAAAAAGATTTTATTAAAATTTGTTGGAATAAGTATTCTGACAATATATTTAATTTTATGTTAATAGAATGGATTAGGCTTTTAAAAGCATCACTATACATCTATATCTATATACCTTTTTAGCAATGAAAATAAATGGCACTGACACTTTCAAGTTAGCAAGTAAAATATCAGCATTAGTAATATTTCTAACAATTAGAAAAATAGGCACTGACAAATATTAACAGAAAGTCCTTATAAATTTTCTAAAGATAAAGTAATAAATGATGACCAAACCACCAAAAGTAACTAAATTAAGATATAGCTAATTTCAGAGAGAGTGTTTTAATTTAGATAGGTTCAAAGGGAAGTCTAAATGAAGATACGTTGAGAAGGTAGCTACTCATAATCTAAAAAGACCTCAAGGGGTAGTAGCTGCTGATTATGTACTCTTCTCTCTAGACTTGTCAGAAAAGAAATGCCTATTTTTTCATTTTTAGCACCCAGTGCACAGTACTTTTTAGGTTCTCACAGCAAATAATATGTCCACATCATAGCCATCGATTCAAACACTGAATTTGTTACTGTGATCAGTTAAATTGAGCTGAAATATTTAAAGCAACAGAAGTAGAATACATTTTCAAATCAAAGGTATTAAAGATTAATGACTCCAACAATTTAATTTGTAATACAAATTATAACACAGAATAAAATAAGGAAAATAACTTAGAGAAATGTAAGACCGCATACAAACATACAGTTAATGCACTTCTGGGATCAGGAAAGAGAAAAGAGATGGAACTGCCTAAATATTTTCACTGAAACTTCTTAACTTTGTTGTAGAATAATATCCCACAAATTCAGGACATTCAATGACCTTAAAGTAGGATAAATGCAAAGAGACTAACTGATAAATAATAGTGGACATAGTCACAGGAAAAGAAAAAGATATTTCAGCAACAATGGAGACAACTTGCAAGTCAATTCCAAAAAGAATAAGAATAGGAATAAGAATAAGAATAAGAATAAGAATAAGAATAAGAATAAGAATAAGAATAAGAATAAGAATAAGAATAAGAATAAGAATAAGAATAAGAATAAACCTCAGAGGAAAGTAGTGACCAGAAATCAGAAGGAAGCATAGAGCAAACATATTGTCATCTTCATAAATCCTTCAGAATTTAAGGCGATATTTAGATATTCCCACAAAAACACATACATGGAAATTGATGCTAACAGATCATCTTTTTTTTTTTTTGATATTTTCTTTTTTACATTTCAAATGCTATCCCAAAAGTTCCCTATACCCTCCCCTCACCCTGCTCCCCTACCCACCCACTCCAACTTTTTGGCCCTGGCATTCCCCTGTACTAGGGCATATAAAGTTTGCAAGACCAGGGGGCCTCTCTTCCCAATGATGGCTGACTAGGCCATATGTTACATATGCAGCTAGAGACATGATCTGTGGGGGTACTGATTAGTTCATATTGTTGTCCCACCTATAGGGTTGCAGACCCCTTCAGCTCCTTGCGTACTTTCTCTAGCTTCTCCATTGAGGGCCCTGTGTTCCATCCTATAGATGACTGTGAGCATCCACTTCTGTATTTGCCAGGCACTGGCATAGCCTCATACAAGACAGCTATATCAGGGTCCCTTCAGCAAAAATCTTGCTGGCATATGCAATAGTGTCTGGGTTTGGTGGCTGATTATGGAATGGATCTCTGGGTGGGGTAGTCTTTGGATAGTCAATCCTTTAGTATTAGCTCCAAACTGCTAACAGACCATCTTAAAACACCACTGGGTGTCCTTTACTTAGACTTAAGGAGAAACAGGACCACAGATGATAATTCGTGTGTATGCAGACAATCAGTTTTGGTGATTATGCTAATTATAATGGATACAACTAAACATTTTCTTCTCAATAAATTGAAAAATATATTGTTTGGTATTGGTAGCTATAGCACAGAAAATAAAACAACAGTATAGTAGTTAGTAGATATAAAGTTATACCGATCCAACAAAAGTATAACAGTTGGTAATATGATTATATAAATATATTGTAAACTCCATAATATCAAATATAATATGCGTGAAATAGTGTTATAAAATCTGAGAAGTAAAGAAGAGAATGGTCTAAAAATAAAATTTCTCTACACCACTGGAAATAACTAGATACAAACCTGAAACTGATTCTGGTAAGTTAATATATGGTCATACACTTCACAAGATACATGGTAATGATAGAGACATCTGTAGTATAAATCTAATCTGAAATTTGAAAAACAGAAAAACAATATTTTTGACATTTCTCACATAGTTATACAATTATGTATATAATTATACACACACACACACATATATATATATATATATATATATATATATATATATATATATATACACACACACACATACATACAGAAAATACGCTTTTGGAATACAAGAAACTAGAAAACAGTGGTCATAGTATAAAGATTAAATTGCTGTGAAGGGACACCATGACCAAGGCAATGCCTTTATTTATTTATCTTTTTTTTTTTTTTTACACTCAATATTTTATTCCCCTCTCGGTCCACCCTCCGTCTGTTCCACATCCCATACCTCCTCCTTGGCTCCCTGACCTCCACAAAGATGTCCCACCCCACCCTCCACCCCAACAGACCTCTAAACTCCCAGGGTCTCCAGTCTCTTGAGGGTTAAGTGCATCTTCTCTGACTGAACCCAGACCCAGAAGTCCTCTGTTACATATGTGTTGGGCACCTCATATCAGCTGATATATGCTGCTTGGTTGGTGGTCCAGTGTCTGAGAGATCTCAGGGGTCCAAGTTAATTGAGACTGTAGGTCCTCCTATAGGGTCATCCTCCTCAGCTTCTTCCAGCTTTTCCCTAATTCAACCACAGGGTTCAGCAGCTTCTGTCCATTAGTTGGGTGCAAATATCTGCACCTGACCCTTTTATCTGCTTTTTGGGTCTTTGGGGATGTAGTCATGATAGATCCCTTTTTTTTTGAATGGGATGTAGTTATGATAGATCCCTTTTTTTGTGAATGCTCTATATCTTCAGTAATAGTGTCAGGCCTTGGGATCTCCCGTTGAGCAAGATCCCACTTTGGGCCTGTAGCTGAGCCTTCTTTTCCTCAGGATCTCCTCCATTTCCATCCCTGCAGTTCTTTCAGACAGGAACAATTCTGGGTCAGAATGTTTAACTAAGGAATAGCAACACCATTCTTAACTTGATGCCCTGTTTTTCTGCTGGAGGTGGGCTCTACAAGTTCCCTCTCACCACTGTAGGGCATTTCACCTAAGGTCCCTCCCTTTGAGTACTGAGAGTCTCTCACATCCCAGGTCTCTGGTACATTCTGGAGGACCCCCCCAACCTCCTATCTCCCAATGTTGCCTTTGCCATTCTTTCTGCTGGCCCTCAGGGCTTCAGTCCTTCTCCCTCACCCAATAATATATCAGGATCCCCTCTTCCCAGCACTCCTGTCCCCTTTGCCTCCCAGGTCTCTCTCTTCCTCCCAACTTGTGATTGCTTTCTTCTCTCTCCCAAGTGGGGCTGAGGCATCCAGCTTGTTGACCTTTCTGAGTTCTGTGGACTGTATCTTGGGTACTTTATACTTTTTTTTTTTTTGCTAATATCCATTTATTAGGCAGTAGATACCATGCATGTCCTTTTGGGTCTGAGTTGCCTCACTCAGGATATTTTCTAGTTCCATCCATTTGCCTGCAAAATTAAGGATGCCCTCATCCTTAATAGCCGAGTAGTATTCCATTGTGTAAATGAACCACATTTTCTGTATCCATTCTTCTGTTGTGGGACATCTGGGTTGTTTCCAGCTTTAGACTATCACAAACAAGGCCACTATGAACATAGTATAACACATGCCCTTGTAGCATGGTAGGGCATCTTTTGGGTATATTCCCAAGAGTGGAATTGCTGGGTCTTCAGGTAGATCTATTTCCAATTTTCTGGCAAACCTCCAGATTGATTTCCAGAGTGGTTGTACCAGTTTTCAATCCCACCAGCAATGGGAGTGTGCTCCTCTTTCTTCACATTCTCTCCAACATATTTTGTCAACTGAAGTTTTGATCTTAGCCTTTCTGATTGATGTAAAGTAGAATCTCAGGATTATGGCAAACATTTTTAGGGGGGGGTGGCTTACAATTTCAGAGGATCTGTACACTATGATCATGATGGAAAGCAGAGCAGCATTCAATCAGGCATGGTACTGAACCCTTTGAATCAAGGAGTTCTACTCCTTGATCCAAAGGCAGCCAGAGGAGATTGTCTGCTGTAGGCAACCAGGAGGATGACCTGGAATTCCACAATTGGTGGAACTTGAACACAAAGACTTCAAAGGCCACCCTCACAGTGGCCAACAAGGCTATACCCACTCAAACAAGGACACACCTCCTAAGAATGCTACTCCCAATGGGCCAAACATTCAAACACAGGAGTCTATGGGTGCCAAATCTATTCAAACACAGCAGACATGTAAAGGAGTAAAGGTGTGCATTCCTGTTTGTGTGTGTGTGAGGGGAGAGGGCCAAGGACAATCAATCACTGATATCTTACCTCTGGAGCACCTAGAAAGAAATGGAATAAGAACCAAGGCCAAGATATTATGGAGAAGAAAAAAGTCTCCCTTATTCAGTGAATTTGTTCTTATCATATCTATTCATTTTGCACAGCAGTTCAAACACTGGATTCACAAACATGGAGAGGGAAAGATGTTTTATCATTTAACACAACATGTAACCTAAGTTAAAATCACAATGACACAACAAATGAGTTTTCAGATAAATATTCTTATAACACTGTGTTGACAGTCAAGTATTTAGTTTACCAAGAATTTAATGGAAGTGTTTCCTCTGTTGTCTGAAACATAAGGAACCACAGAAACCAGAAGATGTGATGTTCCCAAGTTATCATAAGATAAAAGAATATTATAGGAATCCCCAAGATTGCAGGAATGCCTTTCTAACTCATGGGCTCAAGAATTAATTTAATTAATTAATTAAAGAATAAATTATTTTCTCTTCTAGTACGAAATCATGTCCTTCTTCGCAATGTTTATGTATGTTAGTTCTCACCATTCTGATACTCCAGTCAGCTTTTGTTCCTCTGAACATCCTCAGGAAATCTTAGGAAAAACATCTTCAGATTTTCCACCTCCCAGGATGAAGATTAAAGTTCATCTTGTATAGCCTGATAAGACTTAGGTCCTAAGCTTAATATTCCCTCTAGTGGTTTGAATGAGAACAGTCTCCATAGGCTTATATGATCAAATGCTCTGTTCCCAGCAGGTGGAATTGTTTGGGAAGTGTTAGGAGGTATGCTTCATTGGAGAAGTTGTGTCACTGAGGGTGGACTTTGAGGTTTCTGGTTTCAACAATTAGATGTCTCTGCCTAGTGGTGGGAAGCAGCCTGTGTAGTCAGCTTCAGGGATCCACCATCCATGAGCTGCCAACCATGTTGGGGAGGACTCTGAATCATCTGTGCCCCTATAAGTAAGCCTCACTAATACACTTATATGTAACTTCAATAAACTTTTTGTTTCACCACTTTGACCTTTGATTTGATCATTTCTTTGGTATTTTACTTGTCTGGGATAAATAAATGCTTGTTCACACATTTCCAGGAATAATGTCACATGATACAAATAGAACAATGTGAATACCATTGCTCAATCAGATTAAAAGATAAAACGTCCACCTGCAAATTTGGTACCAGTATGGACCCTTCATCTCCAAATGAAAAGCAAACAGTTTTTTGACTCTACATTTTTAATATCACCGAAAGCACACAGTTTCCCCATAAAAAACAAAGCTGAGTAATATTTATTCATTTTATTGAAAATTTATAATAGATATTATAATATAAAATCAACAATACATGTGTACTGTTTTATAAACACCAAATATTATGTTAAAATAATAGAACAGTATGAAAATACAAATGTATTTGATGCACCAACATATTTTTAGCAAAAGGAGGAAGTACTCAAGACAAATCAATCTTTTCTGTTAGAAAGACATGGGCAAAACTGGGATTGATATTTTTCTGCTTCTATTCTTCAGTCTACATATTCTTTATCTTCCATGAGCACCCTCATTAGTGGATAGTTCAAACTTTTACTGCTGAGAGTTGTGCACCATAAATTGTTCATAACCGGATAAATTGTTTATAATTAGATTTAGTTGTTACTATTTTCCATTTGCCTTAGCCTATATCATAACATAGAGTTTTGGGGGATGGAATACATATTTTCAGCTGTCTCTTAGATCTAACCCACCAGAAGACTGGAGGCAGTCCTAGACTTGAAGATCCTTTAAGTGCTTAGGCGGATGATTCATCTGAACCATCCACTTGCAACACAGACGGTTCTGTCCATTGTTTAGTTTAGATGTATAAGGTCAGATCAAGAAGACAGCTGCTTTTAGTTTCACGAAGTGTATAACTTCATATACCCAAAATCATGAAATTAAAAAGAAAACATATATCAAAACTAATATGGCAAAGGCTAGCCATATAGTGGCCAGGATATGTACAAATCAGCTTGTAGAAACAAAGAAACATGATTACTTTAGTAGGGAAACAACACACAGTTTAAATAAAACCATTATGAAAGATAATCTTAGAAAACATTCCAAATGTAGAGAAGAATTCAATGATCAGATATGGGGAACTAAATGGTGATCTGTAATATTTGCCTCAGAAAGACTGTCCCAAGACAGATCATAAACATGCCTGGAAAGGTTAAAGACAAAGAAGACTTTCACAATATCAAGAGAAAAGAAACAAGAAACAAACAAGGGCATTCCAATTTGCCTCACAGAAGACTTCTGAGCAGAAAATTTATAGGTCAAGAGGGAGTATCTGGAATTTTCATTGCTTAAGGGGAAAAAATATTCTGTCAACCAAGAATGTTGTACCCAGCAGAGGTAACATTTAGAAATGAAGGAAAGATAAAGTCATTCCCAAACAAAAGCAGAGATAATATATTGCCACTAGATCTCTTCTTTAAGAAATGTTAAAGATATTTCTTCAAACTTCAAGAAAGATATGATAAAAAAGAATTCAAATGTTCAAAATTTATTAATAAAACTAACTGCATGCAAATATACAATGTTCCAATATTGTAAATATATTAAGTAAACCACTTATATTGTGTCATGAAGATAGAACAAAACTAAGATAAAAAAAAATACCAAAATTAAAAATGTCAGAGACCATAAAAAAGTAATTACAACTGACACAACAGAAATATAAGGGTTATTAGAAACCATATCTAAATTCCAAATTTCATCTAATACAATAACAAATAAATGAACACAATTCTGAGTTTATACATTTTACTGCAATTAAATCTTGAAGACTTAGAACACTTTTCTTCCTACTGTGTTGCTGCATCCAGTCTTGATGTGAGAATATGTACCTAGTTTTATTGTAGCTTGTTATGCCATATTTGGTTTATGACCCTGAAAGAACTGCTTTTTTCTGAGGGGAGGTGAAGCTGGAGTGGATAGAAAGGGGAGGGGGAGGAGAGAGACTAGGGCTTAGTAGTAGAGAATTGATTTCAAAAGCACATTAATATAATATAATATAATATAATATAATATAATATAATATAATATAATTCTTCATTGATGTTAAGTATGTCCACCCCAATGCAAAGATGAACCAAGAGATGTAATATAGATGGTTGGTTACATAGTCAAGTTGAAGGGAAAATGATATCTCAATATATTCCTAAAAAATCTAATAATACCCCTAATTTATCTAAAATAATGAAAGCTATGAACAAATTATATATATATATATAAAACAAATATCAATATAATAAAAGCCACAGGAAATAAATTAAAAGCTAAAGTTCTCAACAGATAAAAGCTGGTTATTTTCTTTTTTTTACAATTTTTATTAGGTATTTACTTCATTTACATTTTAAATGCTATCCCCAAAGTCCCCTATACCGCCCCCACCCCGTTCACCTACTCACCCACTCCCCCTTCTTGGCCCTGGTGTTCCCCTGTCCTGGGGCATATAACGTTTGCAAGACCAAGGGGCCTCTCTTCCCAATGATGGCTGACTAGGCCATCTTCTGCTACATATGCAGCTAGAGACAGGAGCTCAGGGGGTACTGGTTAGTTCATATTGTTGTTCCACCTATAGGGTTGCAGACCCGTTCAAAAGCTGGTTATTTCCTTACTAAGATCTGGAACAGGCACCCACTTTTTAAATCTTGATTCAGTACAGCGCTTGAAGTTCTATATAGATACATTAGAAAGAGACAGAGATAGAAGCAATCCAAACTGACAAACAAGAAAGTCAAATTGTCACCACTTTCAAAGAATGTGCTTTCTATTTTGAAGTCCATGTGATGGTTAATGTTAATTGTTAAGTAAATGATAACTGGAACTCCCTGGGAGATAGACTGCTGACCTTTCTAGTGTGGAATACTCTTGAATGTATTACTTGCTGCAGGAATACCAGTTATAATTATGGGAAATAATGGTAATATAATTATTTCCATTCCCTGTGCAGGAGACCCTTAATTATAACGACTGGAGAATGCAAGCTCAGCACTATGCTGGTACTCTTCACTCCCTGCTTCCTTTTGTCAAAATATATTTTATTATATTTTTTAGTTTTCTTTGGAGTTACCTTCACCCAATACCTTTGATTTCTTTAGATGTACTTGACTAGCATCTTTTAATTTTATACCAAAGGGACTTTTAGAATGTCTTTTGATTAATTATATTTTATGATGATTTTATACATTATTTTTCCCCTCTCAGCTCCTGTTCAATGTCTTTCCTACCTTCCCTGTCCAATCCATGGCTTTCTCTCCTTTTAGCTATTATAATACACACACACACACACACACACACACACACAC
>NC_034606.1:15093322-15176523 GCF_900095145.1 Mus pahari | reverse complement strand
ACACACACACACACATACACACACACACACATACACACTTAGTGTTATTTTTATGTGTATGCGTTTAGGAATGACCACATGAGAGTGGATATTTATCCTGGGCTTCTTCCCCAGAGAAGGCTAGTTCTCCTGCTCTCAGGTTATCAATTGTCTGTTATCTCTTCATGTAGTGGCAGAACCCTGTGAGACTTTCCTCACCTATGTTGGCATATATAATCATGTTATACCACCATTCAAACCTAGTTTAGGTAAGCATACTATTCAGATATCATGGGTACAGATTTTGTCATATACAGAAGACACTATCTAAAAGCAGACCTCCTGCTCCACTGGCACTTACAGTCTTTCCGTTCTTCTTCTACAAATTCCCTGAACCAACCTATGCTGTGTTGTAGATCTGTCCACAGAGGCTGCAAACTCCATATTCAGTTTTCCTCTGCTTTTTTGCTAGTTGGAAATTCCACTAATGGTTTACATCTGCTTCAGAAAGAAGTTTTTTCTTTCTTTCTTTCTTTCTTTTTTAAAGTGGGGGCTTTACTTAGATAAGACAAGCACTTACTTATCTGTGTAATAAGTATAAGTATTTAGAACATAGTTACATAGTAGGCTTCTCTCTAGGGTCGAAAATCTTCCCAATAGGTAATTAAGTCAACTAATGGTACTAAGCAGGAATTCCATCTCATTAAGGAGACTTTAAAGCTAATCAAATAGATGTTAGTTGTACCCAAGATATAAATGCTACTAATTAATATTTGGAAATATATTGTGAGGCTGGTTCGTGTGATAGTTCATGGATTTTATAGGTGAATAATACTATTTATTGCATTTCTTCATAGGAAGCTTTCATAGCACCTTGAGATCCTGCAAGAGCTAGTATACAGGGCAAAGGCTTATGGTTTCTTTCTGCCTTAATTTGTTAAGATCCTGAGTGTGAAATGTATGTTTTATTCATCAGTTGGATCTTACCTTCATGTTCTGGAGGCAGACTAGGGCGATAGCAATAAGTTATATTGCTTTGGGAGTCTTGGACTCCATTAACCAATGACTTAAAGAGTTTGTTTGTTTGTTTGTTTGTTTTTCATGACTGACACTGACATATTAGAGAGTATATGGCTTTAGGTCACTGAAAACATTATGATATTTGTCTGAATAAATTCATCTACAGAGTACCTTAATGAACTTAAAACTAAGTTCAATTACTAAAAATATGAAGGTGTATGTTTTAAAAATAATACATATGAACAAGTAGCTTTATTGGAAACCATATGCAAAGAAACTTGAGTTATCAACATTTTGAAAATAAACAAAAAATAAAATAAAATACTGACAGAAGTTATTTCTTGTTTTAATTTTAAAAAATGCATTTAGTCTCTGCCAAATGGCATTTTTTTCTTCATCTAAAGTAATCATATGCACTTTAACTATGAGATAATGGATTAATTATATTTTAAAATATAATGCTTAAGCATTTTGTCTTTTTATAAATGCATAAAAGTAATGTCTTGAAATATTTTCTAAAGCTTCCAAGTATTCACTTTCTAAATCATTCACAGAAGATTAAAAGTACATAAATATAAACAACTTTTAAAAACATTTTAAAATATAATCATCAAAAATATTGAATGTGTTATAAGTGATACATGCTGCAGGAATGTAAACATAAGCAAAGTATAGATGCAAAAGAGCTTAAAATCTAGAAGAAAAAATTGAATATGCATGTAATTCAAGATAAAACATAATAAATATAAAATGTAGATGATATATTGTGCCACAGACAGGCCTCACTTTGGGTCCCCAATCTACGTGGAACTGGGTCTCTTGGTTGCAGGTGAGCGAGGATTCGGTGAATGAGTGACAGACAGTTCACATGAGAGAGGGTGTAAAACTGAATGTATTGATCAAAATGAGCATCACATCTTTAATACAGAACAAACAAGAAAAGCAGGGCAGGATACATCCACAGTTATAATGACACAAGACAAAGGACAAAAGACCAGGAGGTGGGACCAGGCAGCTTGAGGAGGAAGCCAGGTGCAAGGCTAGTCAATAGTTAAACCGCACTGTCAGGAATCCCCAGTAAATCCTCCTTTGGGCCTAGTATAAGAACATATCTGCTCTGGCAGATCTCATGGATAATGCAATACCACAACCCCCCCCCCCCATTTCCTAGGCCTTAGTAAATACTTGTATATGAACTTAACATCCTCAGGTATACTACTCTAAACTTTGCCCTGGNCTTGGCTCTGTTCTTTGTGATGCTTAATTGGTTTCACCTGTCTTTACTAGAAGTGAATTAGAATGTTAATGAACAGGTAATCTTCTTGCTGAATTCCGAGCTCCTGGCTTTAAGGAATTATCAGGACTTTGGAACACTGGTTTTAAGGAAACTTCACCTATGGTAAAAATTCAATCTTTAAAGGCATTAATAATATTGAAAGAGAGCATACACCATACTAGCATGCGGATAGGGTTCATGTATATAGATTATTGGAAATTCCAGGACTCCAGGAGGCTGAGTCTCCTTGAGCCTCCTTTTTCTCAGGACTCGGTCCAGGTTTCAGGCCTGTTGCAAGCCACCACTGAAGTAGGAGTGGCAATATTGTAGAAGTGAAATTAGATCATCAGTTTGGTGAAAGAGGGATATAAACAATCTCTTAGAAAAGAAATTACATGAACCAGATGGAGAAAGAGTAAATAAAAACATAAATTAAGCCAGGTGTGGTGGCACACACCTTTAATCCCAGCACTCAGGATGCAGAGGCAGGCAGATTTCTGAGTTCGAGGCCAGCCTGGTCTACAAAGTGAGTTCCAGGACAGCTAGGGCTATACAGAGAAACCTGTCTCGAACCACCCCCCCCCAAAAAAAAACAAAAAACAAAAAAACAAAAAAAAATTAAACTAAAGTAATCAGATGGAACTTGAGAGTATTATCCTGAGTGACTTAAGCCAGAGCCAGAAAGACAAATATGGTATATACTCATTTGTGATTGATCATTAGCCATAAAACTGACCATGAAACTGAATAAAAAGGAGGTCTCAAGGGAGAATATGAGAAATTTACTAAGAAGGGGAAACTAAATAGTCTTCAGGGGTGGATGGAGAGAGGGAACTTGGTAGGAGAGGATGTGAAGAGGGGAACAGGAATGGAGATCAGGTGTGGGGAGGGGAAGGGAGAGAAGCATGGGAGTGAGAATTGAAATCTGCAGGGGTAGGGGCACATCTCCAGTGACTAGCTGGAGTCCTAGGATGAGAGAGTATACAGGGAGTCTATGGGGGTAACCCTAGCTTAAATTCCTAACGAAAGGGTATATAGAGACTGAAATGGTTACTTCCTATGGCTAGGCAGGACTTCCAAAGGAGAGAGGGGTGATCAATTCACCCACAAAATGTTCAACCCAAAATTTGTCTTTTCTACAAGATGTGCAGGGATAAAGATGGAGCTAAGACTGAGGGAACAGCCAACCAATGACTGCCCCAATTTGAGATACATCTCATATGAGAGAGCCAAACCCTGACACTATTAAGCATATTCTGCTATGCTTACAGACAGGAACCTAGCCTAACTGTCTCCTGAGAGACTTCATTCAGCAGTGGATGGAGATAGATACAGAGACACAGAGCCTGAGGCATCTTGTAGAAGAAAGGAGGATAGAAATGAGTAAGTTGGAGGGGTCAAGGACACCATAAGAAGACCCACAGAGTTAACTAACCTGAGACCATGGGGTCTCACAGAGTCTGGACTACCAACCAGGGAGCATGCAGGAGTTAGACCTAGACCCTCAAAATATATGAAGCCAATGTGCAGCTTGGTGTTCATATGGCTCCTCTAACAGGAAGAACTGGTGCTGTCTTGGTGGTTTCTGTTCCCTGCCAGTGCATCCCCTTCCCTAATATGTGGACTACCTGAATGGGCCTCATTGGAAGAAGATGTGCTTAATCCTGCTGGGACTAGATGCCATGGGAGGGGTCTCCCTTTCTCTGATGAGTAAGGGTGGGGAAAATGGGGGAGGAATTTGTAAGCTTATATTTTTCAAAACTTGTAATAAGTGTATTTAAATACTTTAACCTGCCTTCTGGCTCACCACCCACCAGAGGTAGTGGAAAGGAAAGGTTAGTAAGGCGAAGGAGTATGTGGACCTGTTTAGAAATAGTTTTGTGAAGTGAATCCAATCTGAGGTGTCAGAATATCAGCAGTTCAGTTCCCATGAATCAGCAGCCATAGCTCAATCGACTTGCAAACACTTCACTTACCAGCAATGGCAGTTCAGTTCAGGAGAAACCATGAGGCTCTGCCAAATGGCCTGAGTCCACAGAAGCAGTAAGAAGAAGCCAGAATACCAGCAGTTCTTTTGTGGTGTTTCCCTTTATGAAATTACAACAAACAATGACCAGAAAAGAGTGGCAAGGCAAAGCAAGACCACAATGGGTTGCCCACTCTGTTGGGTTATATTTATACCCTTTCCAAACAGTGTGTGTTCTCTCAAGCATCTACTCTAGTAAGACGTCACATGCCCCTTTTCCAGGTTATTTCCAGAAAAAACACCACTCTTCTATTCTCAGCAAAACATTCTCCCACATGTCTGCTTCAGCAAAACATTCTCTCATTAGACAGACTCCAGAAAAAAAACATATGACACGACTGAGTCTCCAAAGTAAATAGAGATTTCCACTTCATGGATTTGTAAAGGTGGGACATGGAAGGAGTGGGGGTTGTGATCAAGATGTAAAATGAATAAAAAAAATTAAAAATTAAAAGAAAAAAAGAAAAACCATGGGAATTATATTCATAGGCAAGAGCTAGATATAGCAATGTATTTCTATAAATCATATTCCAGCAGAAGGATCACCTGGAATTTGAGGCCAACTTAAACTGCACAGTGATAAATGGACTTTAAAAAGACAAGAAATGTAATATAGAAAAATACATGTATTTCATTTCTGTTTTTGAGGTAAAATACCATGACAAAATGAACTTAATGAGAAAATATTTAATTTGAATTATTATTCCAGAGGAAAACAGTCAATTATGGAATAGAACACATGTCAGAAGGCAGGGAAGACATGTGCCTGAAATGAGAGGCTGACTGGCTGCATCCATTCTCAAGAAACAGAGAGCAATGAATACAAATGACCGTATATCTCCCTTTCATTTCATTTCATGGCATGGTACCATCCACAATAACTGAGTCTCACCACCTCATTTATTGTAATCAAGAGACTTCCACATAGTCATAGCCAGCATCTCCCAAGAAGCAATGGATTGTATAAGAAAGAAAATCCATTTTGTGAGAGCTTGAATGAGAGCAAATGAGAACTCAAAAGATAATCTGTACTAGTGGTTTCAGATCTACAAGCAACTAGTGACCAGTAGACTCTGAACACTCAACTGTAGCTGATGTGATTAAGTAATGCAATTAATAATCACTACGTGTATGTTTACTGTTGTTTCTTAGGAACAGAATAATCCACATCTTCCACCCTTTTCTTTCAGAATTTAGAAGTTTAGTTGTGTGGGATTTTGCCCTTAGGGTACATTTTCACTTGTTCTATCACAGATTAATTACCTCTCTCCTTAATTACATAAATCTTTTCTCTATTATATATTTTTCTTTATTTACATTTCAAATTTATCCCTTTTCCTATTTTCTCCTCCAAAAATCCCCTATCCCATTCCCCCTGTCCCTGCTCCCCAACCCACCCACTCCTGCTTCCTGACCCTGGCATTCCCCTACAGTGGGGCATAGAACCTTCACTAGATGAAGGGCCTCTCCTCCCATTGATGACCAACTAGGACATCCTCTGCTACACATGCAGCTACAGCCACGAGTTCCACCATGTATTTTCTATGATTGGTGGTTTAGTCCCAGGGAGCTCTGGGGGTACTAGTTACTGCATTAATTTTTCCTGCTATGGGGCTGCAAACCCCTTCAGCTCCTTGGGTACTTTCTCTAACTCCTTTATTGGGGGCCCTGTGCTCTGTCCAATGGATGACTGTGAGCATCCACTTCTGTATTGCTCACGCACTGGCAGAGCCTCTCAGGAGACAGCTATATCAGGCTCCTGTCCACAAGCCCTTGTTGGCATCTGCAATAGCGTCTGGGATTGGTGGTTGTTTATAGAAAGGATCCCCAGATAGGGCAGTCTCTGGATGGTCATTCCTTCAGTCTCTGCTCCAAACTTTGTTTCCATAACTCCTTCCATGAGTATTTTGTTCCCCACTTCTAAGAAGGAAGGAAATATGTACACTTTGGTCTTCATTGTTCTAGAGTTTCATTGTTTTGCAAATTTTATCTTGGGTGTTCTGAGCTTCTTGGCAAATATCCACTTATCAGTGAGTGCATACCATGTGTCTTTGTTTGTGATTGTGTTACCTCACTTGTGATGATATCCTCCAGATCCATCCATTTGTCTAAGAATTTCATGAATTCATTGTTTTTAATACCTGAGTAGTACTCCATTGTGTAAATNTACCACGTTTTCTGTATCCATTCCTCTGTTGAGGGACATCTGGGTTCTTTCAAGATTCTGGCTATTATAAATAAGGCTGCTGTGAACATACAGTAGTATGTGTCCTTATTACAAGTTAGAGCAACTTTTGGGTATATGCTTAGGAGTGGTATTGCGGTATCTTCCGGTAATACTATGGTCCAATTTTCTGAGAAACCACCAAACTGATTTCCAGAGTGGTTGTACCAGCTTGTAATCCCACCGGCAATGGAGGAGGGTTCCTCTTTGTCCACATCCTCAACAGCATCTGCAGTCACATGAGTTTTTGATCTTAGCCATTCTGACTTGTGTGAGGTGGAATCTCAAAGTTGTTTTGATTTGCATTTCCCTGATGATTAAGGATGTTGAACATTTTTTTAGGTGCTTCTCAGCCATTTGGTATTCCTCAATTGAGAATTCTTTGTTAAACACTGTACCCCATTTTTAAATAGGGTTATTTGGTTTTCTGGAGTACAACATCTTGAGTTCTTTATATATATATTGGATATTAGACCCATATAGAATTTAGAATTGCTAAAGATCTTTTCCCAATTGGTTGGTTGCTGGTTTGTCTTATTGATAGTGTCCTTTGCCTTACAGAAGCTTTGCAATTCTATGAGGTCCCATTTGTCAATTCCTGATCTTACAGCACAAGCCATTGCTGTTTTGTTCAGGAATTTTTCCCCTATGCTCATATCTTCAAGTCTCTTCCCCACTTTCTCCTCTACAATTTTCAGTCTCTCAGGTTTTTATGTGGAGTTCCTTGATCCACTTAGACTTGAGCTTTGTAAAAGGAGATAAGAATGGATCAATTTCTATTCTTCTACATGCTAACCACCAATTGAGCCAGCACCATTTGTTGAAAATGCGGTCTTTTTTCCACTGGATGGTTTTAGCTCCTTTGTTAAATATCAAGTGACCATAGGTGGTGGGTTCATTTCTGGGTCTTCAATTTTATTCCATTGATCTACATGATTGTCAATGTACCAGTACCATGCAGTTTTTATTACAATTGCTCTGTAATACAGCTTGAGGTCAGGGATGGTGATTCCACCAGAGGTTCTTTTTGTGTTGAGTAAAATTTTGCTATCCTAGATTTTTGTTATTCCAGATGCATTTGCAAATTGCCCTTTATAACTCTGTGAAGAATGGAGTTGGAATTTTGATGGGGATTGTATTGAATCTGTAGATTGCTTTTTGTAAGGTGGCCATTTTTACTATATTAATCCTACCAAACCATGAGCATGGGAGATCTTTCTGTCTTCTGTGGTCTTCTTTGATTTCTTCAGAGTTCTTGTCATACAGATCTTTCATTTGTTTGGTTAGGGCCACACCAAGACACTTATATAGTTTGTGACTATATTGAAGGGTGTCATTCTGCTAATTTCTTTCTCAGCCTGTTTATCCTTTCAGTATAGGAATGCTATTGATTTCATTGAGTTAATTTTATATCCTGCCACATTGCTGAAGTTGTTTATCAGCTGTAGGAGTTCTCTGGTGGAGTTTTTGGGGTTACTTAAGCATATAATCATATCATCTGCAAATACTGATATTTTGACTTGCTTCTTTCCAATTTGTATCCCTTTGATCTACTTTTGTTGTCTAATTGCTCTGGCTAGGACTTCAAGTACTATATTGAATAGGTAGGGAGAGTGTGGGCAGCCTTGTCTAGTCCCTGATTTTAGTGGGATTACTTCAAGTTTTTCTCTGTTTAGCTTGATGTTGGCTACTGGTTTGCTATATATTGACTTTATTATGTTTAGGTATGGGCCTTGAATTTCTGATCTTACGAAGGATTTTATCATGAACTGGTGTTGGATTTTGTCAAATGCTTTCTAAGCGTCTAATGAGATGATCATGTGGTCTCTGTCTTTGAGTTTGTGTATATAGTGGATTACGTTGATAGGTTTCAGTATATTGAACCATCCCTGAATACCTGGGATGAAGCCTACTTGACCGTGATGGATGACCATTTTGATGTGTTCTTTGATTCAATGTGCAAAAATTTTATTGAGTATTTTTACATCGATATTCATAAGGGAAATTAATTTGAAGTTCTCTTTCTTTGTCTGGTCCTTGTGTGGTTTAGGTGTCAGCATAACTGTGGCTTCATAGAATGAATTGGGTAGAGCACCTTCTGTTTCTATTTTGTGGAATAGTTTGAGAAGTACTAGAATTGGGTCTTTGAAGGTCTGATAGAACTTTGCACTAAACCCATCTGGTCCTGGGCTTTTATTGGTTGGGAGACTATTAATGGATGTTTGTATTTCTTTAGGAAATATGGAAGAGTTTAGATCGTTAATCTGATCCTGATTTAACTTTAGTACCTGGTATCTGTCTAGAAAATTGTCCATTTCATCCAGGTTTTCCAGTTTTGTTGAATACAGGCTTTTGTAGTAGGATCTGATGATTTTTTGGATTTCCTCAGACTCTGTTGTTATGTCTCCCTTTTCATTTTTGATTTTGTTAATTAAGATATTGTCCCTGTGCCCTCCAGTTAGTCTGGCTACAGATTTATCTATATTGTTGATTTTCTCAAAGAACCATCTCTTAGTTTGGTTGGTTTTTTTATACAGTTCTTTTTGTTTCCACTTAGTCGATTTCAGCCCTGATTTTGATTATTTCCTGCTGTCTACTTTTCTTGGGTGAATTTGCTTCATTTTGTTCTAGAGCTTTTAGGTGTGGTATTAAGAGCTATTGTATGCTCTCTCTGGTTTCTTTTTGGAGGCACTCAGAACTATGAGTTTTCCTTTTAGAACTGCTTTCATTGTATGCCATAAGTTTGGGTCTGTTGTGGCTTCATTTTCATTAAACTGTAAAAAGTCTAATTTCTTTCTTCATTTTTTCCTTGATCAAGTTATCATTGAATAGAGTGTTGTTCAGCTTCCACGTGTATGTGAGCTTTGTTTATTTATATTGTTATTAAAGATCAGCCTTAGTCCATGGTGATTTGATAGGATGCATGGGATTATTTCAATATTTTTGTATCTGTGGAGGCCTGTTTTGTGACCAATTATATGGTCAGTTTTGGAGAAGGTACCATGAGGTTCTGAGAAGAAGGCATATTCTTTTGTTTTAGGATAAAATGTTCTATAGATATCCGTTAAATGCATTTGTTTCATAACTTCTGTTAGTTTCACTGTGTTTCTGTTTAGGTTCTGTTTCCAGGATATGTCCATTGATGAGAGTGGGGTGTTGAAGTCTCCCACTACTATTGTGTGCAGTGCACTATGTGCTTTGAGCTTTACTAAAGTTTCTTTAATGAATGTGGATGCCCTTGCATTTGGAGCTAGATGTTCATAATTGAGAGTTCATCTTTTTCCCTTTGGTGAGTATGAAGTGCCCCTCCTTATCTTTTTTTGAGAACATTAGGTTGAAAGTCGATTTTATTTGATATTAGAATGGCTACTCCATCTTCTTTCTTTGGACCATTTGCTTGGAAAATTGTTTTCAGCCTTTTACTCTGAGGTAGTGTCTGTTTTTGTCCCTGAGGTGGGTTTACTGTATGCACCAAAATATTGGGTCCTATGTATGCAACCAGTCGGTTACATACCGACTATGTCTTTTTATTGGGGACTTGGGTCCATTGATATTAAGAGGTATTAAGGAAAAGTAATTGTTGTTTCCTGATATTTTTGTTATTAGAGTTGGGATTCTGTTGATGGCCTATTTTCTTTTAGGTTTGTTGAAAGATTGCTTTCTTGCTCTTTTTAGAGCACAGTTTCCATCCTTGTGTTGGAGTTTTCCCATTATTATCCTTTGAGTGGCTAGATTTGTGGAAAGATATTGTGTCAATTTGGTTTCATCTCGGTTTCTCCATCTATGGTTTCTTGGGACTGGGGAAGTTTTCTTCTATAATTTTGTTAAAGATATTTACTAGCCTTTTAATTTGGAAATCTTCACTCTCATCTATACCTACTATCCTTCAGTTTGGTCTTCTCCTTGTGTCCTGGATTTCCTGATTGTTTTGAGTCAGGATCTTTTTGCATTTTGCATTTTCTTTGATTGGTGTGTCAATTTTTTCTATGGTATCTTCTGCGCCTGAGATTCTCTCTTCTATCACTTGTATTCTGTTGGTGATGCTTGCATCTATGGCTCCTGACTTCTTTCCTAGGTTTTCTATCTCCAGTGTTGTCTCCCTTTTGTAATTCTTTATTGTATCTACTTCCCTTTTTAGATCCTGGGTAGTTTTGTTCATAGTTTTGTATATCCTCTTTAAGGCCTTCTTCCTGTTTACCTGTGTTCTCTTGTATTTCTTTAAGGGAGTTATTTATGTCCTTCTTATAATTCCCCATCATCATCATGAAAAATGACTTTGGAACCATATCTCAATTTTCTGGTGTGATGGTGTATCCAGGACTTGCTATGGTGGGAGAGTTGGGTTCTGATGATGCCAATTAACCTTGGTTTCTGTTGCTTCTGTTCTTGCTTCCTGATTATCTCAAGTGCTTGCTGCCCTCAATATATCTGATTGGATCCTGCCATTCCTGTAATACTGGTTGAGTCAGAACCCTTCAGAGTCCAGCTTTCTCTGTGAACCTGTGATTCTGGGATCCTGTGATTATGAGATTCTGGTTGTGTCAGAGTTCTTGACAGTCAAGCTTCCTCTGAGACCCAGAGATCCTGGTGTGATCAAGCTCCTAGGATCCTGGGATCCATAGATCCTAAGATCCTGGGAATATTAGAGCACATGGAAGTGATACCTCCTCTGGGGACCATGGGGCTTTCCACTGAGTTTGAAACCAAGGTAGACCAGTGCTGAATGGAAGGAATCTGAGCCACTGGTTGTCGGGCAGGGTTCCTGTGTCCTTGCTCCTGCTAGCCCCAGGCACTCCTGGTTATGTTGGAACAGATGTTGTGTTCTACTCAACAGTGATCCTAAGTTCCTTGTCATGCTAGGGAGCCTGTGGAGTGGAGAGTCCTCTGGGGACCATGGGACTGTCTGCAGAATTCGAGCCCAAGGTGGCCCAGTTCAGGTGCCATTCTGAAGGAACACCTTATTACATAAATCTTATCTCTTTCACTATGAGCTATGATTTCAACAATAAGCTTAATCATGCTCTTTTTGTTGTTTAAACTACACATTTTATATTTTTGCCTCAGATTATTTTGTTTTTCATTGTGGACTTGCACAATGGTCAATAATAACTATGCCACAGAGAACTTAGTCAATTGCTATTAAATTTAACTTTAAGCAAGTTTTTAGGACAAGAGCAGAATGCAATTGCATCCTTTGCTAAATATTTCAGTCTCTAGGCAAGTTGCTAACATTGTACCTTTATGAAATTTCTTGAGTTACGGCACTTATCTTAGCACTATTATCTTTTAAGCTCATAATATATCTGTCTAATAAACTCTGCTACAATGTTCAACTAGTTTCTAATCCAAAGTTTCAGAGTCTTCCACATTGTCTAAAACCAATGGTCAGATTATTCACAGCAATATCTGTTCTTTTTTTTTTTTCACTATTCAAGGTTTATTTGGTGTTTTCATTGACATGACACTTGAGTGGTTCCATTATCCATATGCAGATCTTACGTTTCACATAATATTGCAATGTTCACTACAGAAAATATAATACATAAAATATCCTGTAGAACATTTATGCCCAAGATATGCATAATGGACTTACGCACTGTAGCCAGGTTATGAATAAATGGGAACTCACTGGCCTAGGCATGTTTGGTGAGAGTGCACAGGGCAGCAATGCAGCAGGCTCACAGGGTAATCAAAGCCTACACAGTTGGCACAGTTGGCAGTGTGTCTCAGAGACAGTGGGACTGTCACACTAACGAGGTTGCCACTACAAAAATTACCACTTGGCAGCAGGACAGAGCTGTGAGATCTGAGATGTTTCCCCGCACCACCACAACACCATTGTAATAATCACAGCTCAGATGAGAAGTGTGTGGTCTCCCTAGAAACCATGCTGCAGCATGGACAGTGAAGTGCTAGGACACTAAGAAGACCTTAGAACTGTATTTCCTTCTGGATTCCCCAGAGAGTATTTGCACTCTTCCTCAGGTGGGCCTCTTCCTCAGGCATCAGTGTCACCGACAAAATATCTGAGATTCCATTTTGTCCCAGGATACAGGGGACACTGAGGAAGAGATCAGCATTGATTCCATAGAGACCCTTAGTTATGGTAGAAATGGGGTATATGCTCCTAAGGTTCTTCTTTATGTTCTTGCCTATTTCTGCCACAGAGAGACCAATGGCCCAAGACATGTATGTAACCTATCAGCTTGATCACTTCATACGCACTGTCTACTTCCTACTTGTGAACCTCCTTCCACTGCTCTTTGTCTGCATCAGTGCCCAGTTCTGGGTTCAGAGACTTAAGGGAGATGCTGGCAACATTCACACCACTCCACAAAGGCAAACTGGAGTTGCCATGTTCTCTGAGGACCCACCCGTGAGAGCTCATAAGGTGAACCCCCTGCCTTTCTCCTATCAGGTAACAAAACTGAGCTGAATCCAGATTGCAACCACTTACAGTAACTCGACTTTTGGGAAAGTCACTGATTTTCCAAGCCAAGTAGGTCAATATAGCCAATGGATTTGAGACAATAAGCAGCTTGCAGTGTGGACTGTACTTCACAGTGTTCCGGAATGATGAACTTGAAGACGTTTACGTTTCGCTGGACCTGATTGAGTCAGCTCTCTCTTGCTGATGAGCCCCTGCTGTGACGATGACCAGCTTGAAGTCTGCAATTACACAATAGTCTTTGCTGGAGACAATATTTGGTGTTTTAAGAAGAGCTGTGTCGCTAGTTACATATATAGCAGAGGATGGCCTAGTTGGCCATCAGTGGGAGGAGAGGCCCTTGGTATTGCGAACAACATATGTCAGGGCCAGGTAGCAGGAGTGGGTGGGTTGAGGAACAGGGCGGGGGGGGAGGGTATAGGGGGTTTTGGTGATAGCTTAAAAATATAAATAAATAAGAAAGAGGCTATCATGCTGCAGATCCATCATTTCTCCCTTTAGCTTGTCTTCCATGATGTCAACAAGGGCAAGCTCATCTGCTAAGTCCTTCATTAAGATACTGATGTCACAAGCCATGCCAACAGCACTAACCACGACAACAATCTTGTTGTGGGGGACCTGTTCTTCCTTAAGAAGAATCACAGTCAGCTGGTCCTTGACATTCAATCTTTTGAGATGGCTACTGCACGATGGGGGGCGGGGGAAGGGGCGACGAGCTAGCAGCAGCAGTGTGGCCTGGGCTCGGAGACAGTAGATCCAGCACCAGCAATATCTATTCTTGATACCAACTTCTTTATTAGTTTCTTTAGTATTATAATAAAACAATACAATCAGAAGCAATTTTCAGAAAGAAGCATGTCAGGATTTTTTTCTGTCCAATTACATTAAAATATTAGTGTAGCAGGAGGCCCATGATTGGACATGGAAAAGGGAAGTGGAGCAAAGAGTTGCAGGGACAGAGAGTGACTCACGAAGTGAGGAGAAGCCGAGATGGAGGCAGACAGACAGGAAGATCCTGATCCTGCATGGTTTTAAATAGCCACACATAGTTGTGAATAACATAGCATAGTTGGGGTAACTTGTCTGATCTAGGTGGGCAGCTTGCATCATTATCATTTGGCTCTGAAATTATTGTGTGGGCATCTTGTGAATTGAGAATTTATTGACACATAAATCTGACGTGTTAATTATAAGCTTCTAGAGTATTGTTTCTACCAGGTTGCTGGGTGTTGTGGTCATTGCATGGGGCTGGTGTGGCAGTGAAGAGAACTTGGGAGCTCCGGCCCCACTGGAAAGACCACCGAGTTGAGATCACCCGCCTAGAGCCATGTGGCCTGTTGATAACACGGGAAGCCTGTGGGCCTTTTAAAATATTTCCTGCAACAAAGAAGTCTTATTTGGGATTACAGTTCAAGAGGAATAAGACTGCATCCCAACTGGTAAGTATAGAAGTAGGCAGGCATGGTATGTTGCACAGTAACATACTATGAGTGATGATGAACACAATGGCAAACACAAAGCACACCAAGTGGACTGGGAATAGTGGGAATCTTGAAATTCTCAAAGACCACTTCCATTAACATAATTCCTTTAGTGATCAAATGCCTGAACATGGGGGAGACATTCTTATTCAAACTACCATAACACATATATTTTGTGACTACCAAGGTGAATGAGTTATAATTTGGTAATTATAATTGGGCAATTAAGGCTAAGACTTAGCAGTACATCTAAGTATTCACTTTTCAAAAATAAGTATTACATCGATAATTAGAAGGAAGAGTAGTAAGAATTGAAATCAAGAAAAAAAAAAAACTAACTAGCCTATGAGTGACTTTCTTACCCTAAAATGGTAGATAGGGATAAAGCACAAAGGCGAGGAAAGGGGCATTTAGTGGGCATGATGGCTACTGTATTTCACATAGGAAACAGATTTTCAGTACAACTGACTTACTTGTGTTTTTCCCTCTTAGTTTAATATTTTTTCCTTAAACTGAAAATAGATTTTTATCACTAGCTGTAGCTTCACTTCCCTCCAGTCTCCTGTGAATTCCGCAGACCATTCCTCTCCTGGCCTCCTTCACCAACTCATCACTGTGTCCTAACTACCAACTTTGGTGGACAACCGTGTTCAACCATAGGTCCCCCTTGCCAGAGAGCAGGTGGGCTGCCCACAGACTTTCTCTGTCTTCTCTGCTTCACCAGACCAAATCTCTCAGGTTCCTCCTTGGTACTAGAACAGAACACCAGCTGCGGCCTTCTCTGCCCACTCTATGTCTCCTGTGAATCCAATGGACCACCCCCTCTAGGCCTCCCTTCCTTCACTTGTCACTGTGTCTCAGCCCCAAACTTGGATGCATACCCAGCTCAACAACAAACAGGCCACTCCTGCCAGAAGACCAGATAGACTGCCTGCAGGCCTTCTCTGTTCTCCGTTCTTACAGATCCAATTTCTCATGCCTCTCCCTAACTCTATAACAGAACACCAACTGCAGACTCACTCTACCCTGCCCATATCTCCTATGGATCTCACGACCTATCTCCTCATGCCCTTCATCCCATTCTTTCCACTGCACCCCAATATGCAACACCTACAGGCATTTTTTTCATGTGCAGGCCTGTTCTTTTCAGATAGGAGATAGAAGGAGAGTGGAACTGAAGGAGAGGAAGAAGTGGAGACAGCTAGATGGAACAGAGAGAGTAGAAACTTTGGTCCAGATGTAGTGTATGAGAGAGGAAATTATATTCAGCAGTAATAATGAAAAGTCATCATACATTTATGGTTTCGTTCTTGAGATCTAGCAGCAGCATATTGTACTAGCTGGTACTGATTGTGTTTTTATGCTATCATGTAGGCATCTGGGGTTGGGAAGATTATAATTCTAGGTGCTGATAAATGTGTTTTTCTATGTTGGATGTGTGGATTTGGTGCTTGGCTTCCATTGTCCTCTATGATTCTTAGAAGAATATTGTGTCTGTGTGCGGCTTTGTAGAAATTCGGGGATCCTGATAGGTGTGGTCGTTGGAGTTTCCAGTTAAAATGTGTTTCTTGGTATAGGAGGTGACACTGAGGAGTGATACTTAGGGATGGAGACAGAGGAGGAGCTTTGCAAGAGAGAGGAAAACAGGGTGTTTCGGCAGAATGTGCTTAATCACCTTGAGAACGGTGGCAGAGAGTTAAGCGGTGATCTGCTAAGGATCTAGTGATAGCACTGGGGTTTGACTTGATCTTTCTCTGACTCCACCTTTCCCAGAAAGCCATCTTTGTTTTCTCATCCATTACCTTTGCCTCTCATGAATCTCCTCTATCATTTAGGAGCTCCTGATATAGAGGAATTTTAATCCAGCAACATGGCTGCTATGGCAAGGGATCACATCCAAAGACTTGGGTCTTTGTGATATGGCTGGAGTGACGACATGCCACACATCTTTAATCTCTCTGACTGTAATACAGACACATCTTTAGTATACACCTTTAAAGTAAAATTAGTTTGTAGAAGGAAGCAGCCATGTATAAAAGTGACAACTGTGTGGGGGGCAGACAAAGAGTGGAATCAGGGGAAGAGTGGATAGAATGAATCAAGAATCTGCCCGACTCTCATGGAACAGCACAGGAAAGAGGAGCTACTTAAGAGCAGACTAAAGATTCTGGAACTTCAACTCTAAGAAGAATTGAGTTGGAATTTTGATAAGGATTTAATTGAATCTGTAGATTGTTTTCAGCAAGATGGCCATTTTTACTATATTAATTCTGCCAATCCATGAGCATGGGAGATCTTTCNATCTTCTGAGATCTTTGATTTCTTTCTTCAGAGACTTGAAGTNCTCATCATACAGATCTTTCACTTGCTTAGTTAGAGTCACACCAAGGTATTTTATATTATTTGTGACTATTGTGAAGGGTGTTGTTTCCCTAACTTCTTTCTCCTATAGTATTACCTGAGGACCCAGCTATACCACTCCTGTGCATATACCCAGAAGATGCTCCAACATGTAATAAGAACACATGCTCCATTATGTTCATAGCAGCCTTATTTATAATAGCCAGAAGCTGGAAAGAACCCAGATGTCCTTCAACTGAAGAATGGATACAGAAAATGTGGTACATTTACACAATGGAGTACCTCTCAGCTATTAAATACAATGAATTTATGAAGTTCTTAGGCAAATGGATGGAACGAGAAAATATCATCCCGAGTGAGGTAACCCAATCACAAAATAACATTTATGGTATGCACTCACTGATGAGTCGATATTAGCTCAAAAGTACGGAATACTCAATATACAATTCAAAAACCATATGAAGCTCTAGAATAAGGAAGACCAAAGTATGCTTCGGTCTTTCTTAGAAGGGGGAACAAAATACTCACAGGAGGAAATACAGAAACAAATACAAAGACTAAAAAAAAGGCCATCCAGAGAATGCCCAACCTGGGGATCCATACCATACACAGTCACCAAAACCAGACACTATTGTGGATGCCAAGAAGTGCTTGTTGACAGTAGCCTGATATAGCTGTCTCCTCAGAGGCTCTGCCAGTATCTGACAAATACAGAGATGGATGCTCTCAGCCAACCATTGGACTAAGCATAGGGTCCCTGAGTTACAAAAAGGACTGAAGGAGCTACAGTGTTTTTGCGTCCCCATAAGAAAAACAACAATATGTATCAATCAGTAATCCCAGAGCACCCAGGGACTAAATCAACAACCAAAGAGTTCACATGGAGGGACCCGTGGCTCCAGCTGCATATGTAGCAGAAGATGGCCTTGTTGGACATCAATGGCAGGAGAGGTCCTTGGTCCTGTGAAGGCTCGATGTCCCAGTGTAGGGGAACACCAGGACAGGGAAGCAGGAATGGGAGGGTTGGTGAGGAGGGGAAGGGGGAATGAGATAGGGAGTTTTCAGAGGGAAAACCAGAAATGGGGATAATATTTGAAATGTAAATAAAGAAAATATCTAATTTTTTTAAAAAAAGAAAGAAAAAGAAATGTTGATTGGCAGCCTAATGACAGGTTCTTTGGAAATTAAGATTACCTGTTGATAAAGAAATCACTTTATGCAGGTCAATAAAAATGTGAAGTGATGGTTAAAAAAAAAAAATTAAATGAGTGGACAGAAGTCAGGAAGTGATTCATGTCACCAAAGGACTAAAGTTGCAACTGTCTAGTAAATTTTGACTGTATACAGGGGAGAAGAAGAAATTATTGATTAATTAGCAAAACGTAGAACTCCCTTACATGACAAAATTAATGTTAAAAATTAATCTAGGGATAAGTAATATTCTATTCTCTAACACAAGCACAGTTGTTTTTGACCTTCCTGATATTGATTTGGACACCACTATAAAATATTTGAGGTTATGAAAATATAGAAAAAAATTTAAAAATCAACATGTATATATTTGTTTAGGGATAAATCCATAAACACCACATTCTAAGGAAAGGCAAAAATTCTGAACTTAAGCAATATCTTTATTTACATTTAATTATCTATATTACATAATTACATATTTGTATTTTTTCCTGTGTTGTATTCTACTATTTTCATAGAAACACATAGTTACAGGATTATAGAGATGAATACCTAAAAGTCTCCTTTATGAACCTTACTTTCAAAAGTACTTAATGTGAATGTTTATACAACACTAATATTTGTCTGCCATCCTCACAAGCCCTAATTGACGATGGGGTTTAGATTTTTATGTAGAAATATATGAGTTTAGACACAAATAATGGTTTTTGTGAAATGGCTTGTCAATAATGAAGTTAAACTTTTTTCTGGTTTTAATTCTATGTAAAAATCAAATAATTTTAGTTAGCAAAGTGAACCACTACAAATCATATTTTTGGGGTTATTATTTGAGTATAATCTGGGGATGATGCTTGTTTCAGTAAAAGTAAACACCCACTACCAACATAAGTGATTGGCATTATCTTGATTTATCATGTGAATGATCATTTTATGATAGCTGCAACACAAAGAAAACAACATATGTGACATTTTAGCATTTTCCCTACTCATTCCAGTAAAAATTGATGGTCTGAGTTCAAAATCATAGAAATGCATCACTTACCCTAATAAAAACGGAGTGTGTTATCTACAAAAAAATTTTGTCTGCTAATATTTTATCTCTTTCATTAAATATTTCAGGTAGAACACTAAAAATGATATGGTTAATTTAACATTAAATTTATGGCAATAATTAGCGAGTAATGACATATATAAGACACCTTTTAAACTAAATGACAAATTTTAAAAATGAATTTTTACTTTGATAATTTTTCTTACCTATTCAGTGTTTTTGCTATACTTGGATATTCTTCCCTTAAAAATATAGAGCATTTTTTGTAATTGTTTTTTCTAAGATTCAGATTATGAATTGATTTATCTGCCTGTTTTCCTCTAAGTCATCCACATTGCTGTGAGAGACAATACATGGCTGAAGGGAGGAGCCCTCCTGTGCTTCCTCCATCCACACGTGCGTGACTGCTGCTGTTGTCGTTTTTCCGGATCCTGTTTCCTCCTACACATTGGTGAGACTTTTTGAGTGTAGTTTCTTAAATCCTATCTTAGATCACTAGTAAAAATTTGGCTGCTATGAACAGAGTGGAGCATGTGTCTTTATTACAAGTTGGAACATCTTCTGTTTATATTCCCAGGAGAAAGTACCCAAGGAGCTGAAGGGGTCTGCAACCCTATAGGTGGAACAACAATATGAGCTAACAGTACCACCAGAGCTCATGTCTCTAGCTGCATATGTAGCAGAAGATGGCCTAGTTGGCCATCTTTGGGAAGAGAGGCCCCTTGGTCTTGAAAACTTTATATGCCCCAGTACAGGGGAATGCTAGGGCCAAGAAGGGGGAGTGGGTGAGTAGGGGAGCAGGGTGTGTGGGGGGGAGTGTATAGGGAACTTTTGGGATAGCATTTGAAATGTAAATGAAGAAAATATCTAATAAAAAAAAATTTTTAAAAAACAAAGAAAAAAAAAGAAAAAAAATTTTGGCTAATTCCAAGAATCATGATTTCAAACGATAGAAGTAAATGATTTTTTTCTAAATGAAGTACATAATTGACACTGGAAATAGAATTTCAGGAAAATTTAATTGGTTTAGTTTAATCAGTTTATGCTAAACACTCTAAATTTTTTATCAAAGAATTTATAAACATTTCACTGTTTAAAGGTGTACAAAAGTTCATATTTCGCTTTATATCATAACTAATACATATTATAGTATTAATATGTATTAATAATTCATAATAATTAATAATTAATAATTTATCTAAATCTCTATTTGAAAGTAGTATACTATAGTGCAATATGCCGCAAAGATATGTTGAGGATGTGGAAGCAGGACAATCATAAGTTTGAGGCCAGCCTGGGCTACAGACATGGCTCAGTGCTGAAGAGTAGCTACTTTGGAAGAAGACCTGAGTCTAATTCCCAGTAACCACAAGGGGTCATTCACAACTGCCTGTAACTTCAGTGTAGGGAACTCAATGCCATATATTCTAGCCTCTGGGGGCCTCTGTACTTACATGAGCACACAGACACACAGAAACAAACATACACACACAAACACACACACACACACACACAGATACACACAGACACATACACACAAACATCCACAAACACCTAAAAATAAAATAAATGACTTTTAAAGGTATGTATATGTGAGTGAGTAAATATATATATATATATATATATATATATATATATATATATATATATATATACATTTCAGGACTGAAATCCTCTCTTATATTCTTTGTATTATTTATATATTTAGTTCATTGATAATTTTGTCTGGCATGCTTGAGCATATTCATCCCTTCCACATCACTCACCAGGTCCACTATCCCTCTCTTACCTATCCAAATTCGTGTCTTCTTTTTCTGTTCATGTGGCTTCGCTGCACTCGTTCACCATTTCTGGGTCCTATCTTTCACAATGATCTCTGGGCATTTGGAGGAGGGTATGTGATACAGATTTTGCATTTGAGGCTGAGCATTCTGCAGTCCTTTTTCTTTACACTGACTAATTATGATTCTCTCTTTTAATTACTATCTGCTATAAATAGAAGCTTCTCTGATGAAATTTCAGAGATATTTAATCTCTGAGTATAATGTTAAATCATTCAAGTTGGTTTAATACTATGACATTTGGCAGAATAATAGTATTAATTCCTTTTATGGACTAATGACTTTTTAGAGAATAAATTCTTGACCACAAAATGGTGCTAGGTATAGGTTTCATCCTGTAGAGCAGGACTTAAAGTCAACTGGAACATGGCTGGTTACACCCATGATGTTCATGCCACTATTAAACCAGGGGGCAGGTCTTGCCAAGTCAACCATTATTGTAGCTCACAAGGTTCGCAGCTGGATAAGATTCATGATTATTATTCTCCTCTGATAGCTTTTATAGTACCCTCAATTGCTGTGAAATCTTGACAGTTGGGATGAAACTTCCAGGTGAATACCAGACTGACTTACATTTTTTTACTTCTTATATTTAATGTACTACAAAATGATGAGAGCTTCTGTTTTGTTAATCTGTTTTAATATGAAATAATATGTTTAATGTAACCTTTCCTTGACATAGAAGTAGAAACTATTTCTGTGTATCAAAAATTCTGTATCATTAAGTAAATATAATATAAAGACAATTATTAGTGAATAAATAAAACTTGTGTGTATTTCATTAATATTGTGGCTATCCTACATCCATAAGAGCAAAGATTTCAATTAGGACACAGAGTTGAAATTAGCACATTAATAGGATATATGCATAAAATATAACTATTGCCCTAAAAATATGTATTTAAATATATTCTCACGTTAGCTTCAGTGTTGTTCTCTGGAGACTTTTAATACAGAAAGCATATGCCAAATTTGGAGGAATTTGTTTTTATAATAATTTATAGTGATATTTAATATTTTGAGTGACACTTGAGTCATGATTTCCTCAGATTCTTGAAATATTCTTTGATTCATAAACAATTTTCTTCAAAGTTATGACCTATAAAATCATTCCATTTCTGGCATGATGTGTGTTCAATGCTGAGAAGCTGTTCTGTGAAGACTGCATTCATGGTTTAAAAAAAATACATCAGGAATGACAGCCTCATCCAAGTAAGCAACATTTATATTCAGTGATTAAAATTCAGTGAACTTTTAAGAGTTCTACATTCTCTAGTTTTCTAGTAAATTGATATATTGAATTAATTCCAATAGGTATAAATTTCAAAACATTCCAATTATATGCCACATTTGAAATAAAAATGGTTTCCTCAGAAAAAGAAAAAGGGAATAAAATGCTTACAGCTATCTAAACATTTAGCTGTGCTGGGTATATGTGAAGAGTGACAGTTAACATCAAGATTCTTCTACATGCAAGTCCTCTAAGTAAAGTCAAACCACTGACTGAAAGTACTTATGGGACAGAAGCTTAACTTCCTCACCAACAATTTCAAAACATATTCTTTTCCCATTCTCATTGTGCCTAACACACTCAGCATCTCGAAATATGTTGGGTGATTAGTATTCCAGATATTCTGACTGCATGCTGAGTATATAACTTTATCGTTTCTGTTAAGAAAATAAAATGCTTTATACCCATGGCACACAGTTTCAACCACTAAAAAACCAGTGTCTCCTGAAAGCTTCTCTAAGAAGAACCGGGTACTTGAGGGTACCTTATGCATTTCTGTTGTTACCTCCTTTAACTGATACTTTAAGGAAATATTAAAATATGAAGTTCTAGCTTCTCCCTTTTAGTTCAGGAATCTTGGGTGTGGCCTAGGTATAAGGGAATAGACTCT
Organism: Mus pahari; assembly: GCF_900095145.1. Classification (NCBI taxonomy): domain Eukaryota; kingdom Metazoa; phylum Chordata; class Mammalia; order Rodentia; family Muridae; genus Mus; species Mus pahari. The sequence goes on along the minus strand of NC_034606.1, from coordinate 15,153,724 downwards.
TCAGCTCATTTTGATGGGCCTAAACTCTTATTCTCTCTATTGTGGCACTGAAAATCTAATTATTTCAAGAGAGAAAACGTTTTCAGTACCATCAGCACTGAATAAAATAAAGCCTTAATCTGACAGAAAATTGGGACACTATTATAAAGTCTATAATATTTTGCAGAATGTCCAGCAGACATCTCGATATGACATAAACAGGAAGTCACTCAGCATGTATACTCTAATTATAGAAAAGTTATTTTCCTGTGTAGCCTTTCCAGACATTTTCTTTCTTTACAAATACTCTGAAATTGTACATTTTCTCTCCCAGCAAGACTCCCTAGGTTTTGTTCTGTACTTAAGTGAAACATCATGCACTTAAAGAATCCTATGCCTGGCAGATCAAGCAAATGTCAAACTACAGGAAGAGCCAGTCACTTGCCTATGTATAATGTAGGGAGAAAGGGGAGTCAGACAGTAAAAGGTCCAACAATAGTAAACTAAGTGTAGATAAAAGCACCTTATTAGCTCTCTTAGTGGCCTTATTTCCATTGATTGGAGAAGTTTAAAGCCAATCATTGATTAGAGTCATACTATTTAAGAGTAATTTCAACACAAAACAAAAAACAGTGTTACTCTTTCTGATTTATTTTGTATACTTTAATAGCCAGACACAAGACCAATTTTCTCTACATAATTATATGAAAATATCTGCCTATCCACTGAAATCTTTCTTGAAATGTTCACTATCTTCCAGGTTTTTGATTCATTCAGTGTCTTATAGGATGCTTAACATTGCAGAGTATTGGATACATTTGCAATGTCTGGGAGAAAAAAAATTGACCCTCTTCCTGTTTTGATATCAGAAATTAAAATAAAGAATAGAGAGAAGTCCCTCTCCTGGGAGATATGATAACCACGCAGAGAAAGATTATTGGTGTCAGAGAGGATAGAGAACACCAGGAGAACATGGCCCATTTAATAGACTAAGCAGGGCTCACTTGAGCACACAGAGGCTGAAACAGCAAGCACAGAGGCTGCATGGGTCTGCACCAGGTGCTCTGCATGTATGCTGTGGCTGTTCTCTTGGTGTTTGTGTGGGATTCCTAACAGTGGGAATGGATGTATCTCAATTGTTTTTCTTGCCTACTCTTGACATTCTTTTTCTTCTGTAGATCTCCTTTGCCCAGCCTTGATATGAGGGCTTTTTCCTTGTCGTCTTGTATCGTGTTTTGTGCTGTTTTCCTGATTTTTCTTGGAGTCCTGCTCTTTTCTGGTGGGAGGTAGATCCTGGAAAGAGGGGAAGACAGTGGCATGAGTTAGCAGGATCAGAGGTAAGTGAAACTGTGGACAGGGTGTATTACATGATGACAGAATCTACTTTCAATATGATTTTTTTGAAAAAGAACAGACAGGTAAAATGATAATGCATTATAAAATTTTTTTCCAACAAGATTACACACAAGCTTACATAATCTTAGAAGAACCTAGAAGTAAGACATTTTATTCAGGTGACAGGAAGTAAGAGGTAGATTTTTACAAAAATAAAGAAGTACTTTGAAGTTTGATTTGAAGCCTACACTAGAATTTTTCAGGCAAACTGGAGGAATTTAAATCCAGCAACATTGCTTCTCTGGCTGAAGTACAAACATACCTTTAGTATACATCTTTAATCCCAAACAAGGTAGATAAGGTTAGTTTATAGAAGGAAGAACAACGTTTGAAAATGACATCTAATTGGAAGGCAGTTCGCTGAGTGCAATCACTTCAGCTCAGTCAGTTGAGTTCAGGCATGCAGTGGAGTCCAGTTGAGTTCAACAGTGATTTTGGCTGAGTTCAGATCAGCAGCAGTTTTTGCCAGGACAGTTTTACAAAGACAGGCTAGATGGGTGAAGAAAGAGCCAGACAGTGAGAAGAAGGTAGAAGATTAGAACATATTGCCAAAGTTAGTTTGAGGCCAAGCAGCAATACAGTGAGAAGCTGACAGAAGCCAGATTTAGTCAGTCATCTTGGAGAGGAGTTTGAGCCACCAGCCAGAGTTCTGAAGGAACTAGAAAGAGTGAATGTATTCAGCCATAAACCTCTGAGATAACAATTACTTCTGGTGAATAAAAGATACATTTATATCTGTGAATTATGTCTGAAAGTAAAAGGTCCTTTTATATGGTAGTATAAGTGATGCAAGAGATATCAGAAAAGGGAGTCTTCTGATCTGGAAGCAACGCATATATTCCTTTTTAATATGTATTAAAGGAGTTAAACATACTCTAGAGAATGTAAAATAATTTGAATGATAGCTTGAGATTGTGCTTGCATAGAGAATGCACTAGATTGGCTCAAGGTTGTGCTATTGAGAGCCTGTTACTGAGAAAATTTACAAAATCAGAAACAGAAAGGATGTGAGTGAAAGGGAGATTTAGATATTCCTAACATCACTATTAGCCAGAGGAATTATGTCTGAAAAGGCTCTTATCACTGAGACATGAGTTCAATCCCTAAAGTCTGCATTGGATCAGGAGAGAACTATGTTAAGATATCCAATGTCTTCCAAGGAAGCATGTAACATCCATATGCCCATATATTTACACACACACACACACACACACACACACACACACACACACACACACAGACACACACACACACACACACACACACACAAATAAATAAATAAATACATAATCACATAAATGTAAAAGAACTTTCCAAAGTGTTAGACTTCGATTGTAAAACAATAATATAACATGATAAGTTGCAAAGAGAAAAATTGTGATCACATTATTACTGTGATCTTGGTGGTCTTACATCATCAACCAATCAGATGATCCTCACTGAAACTATGTAAAACTCACCAAATACTAATAAACCCTGAATGTCACCAAAATTTCTTAACATGGAGATCACCGATGCAGCTACTAATCAATGTGGATATATCAGTAGGTCTTCCTCTTCCTCAATAAATGAATTATGAATAAGACAAAAACCAAAAGCTGTTTAAGAGATAACAAGAATTAAAGAATTTGCAGCAGATGGTACCAGCTGTGCACATTTAATTCCAGCTCAAACAATCTGCCAAACAGTTAGACAGAACTGCTTTTGCATGTGAAATTGGAGTGTCTGGGAGCCAAGGAAGAAACAAGAGTTGTCTTTCTGGCATTAGCTATTAAAGCTTTTATTGTAATTATTGCTAGTGAACATGAACTTAGCTTCCACAGGCTTCTTATGACCACCTTCATTCACTGCATGTTTCTTTCTTTGCCCTTCCATCTCATCCTTCTTTCTTTTCTATTTCTCTCTTTCTCATTCCCCTCTTCTCCTTTTTCCTTGCTTTTTCATATTATCTCAACTGTGCTGTATCACACTGTGCACATATATACAACCCACGGCTTGTATCATTAGAAAAGTAATCTCAAAGAAAGCACTGTTAGTACTCCAGACACCATACATTTTAAATGTATAAGAAAAGAGTTTATTGTGGATTTTTAAAAGCAAAAGTTTAAAAGTCTCTAAGATATTTCAATAGGTTTATAAAGATGTTAGCTGTAAATGCTAAAGCAATGTAGCATCAATGTATCTAGGAAATCAACAGATATTTATAAATATATTTGTAACACCAATTTAAAAAAAATATGTCAATTTGCTAAAGACTGAATCTGAACTCAGGGTAGAAATCTAGATGTTTATGGACTGATAAAAGATAAGTAGATATTGAGGGCCAAAAAAGAAATATTAATTAGTACTCCAATGAGTACTAATACATTCAGAGTATGCACTTACAGAATGGGCTCAACAGAGAAAGGGACCATCTAGATTGGTCCTAATAGGGAAATTTGAAACAATAAATTAACTGAGAATATGGCAGGAATAGAAGACTCTGGGAGCTATCAGAGGGGAGAAGTGCAGAAAGGAATGATTATCCAACAGTACATTATAGACCAGAAGAGAGACATTTCAGAAGAGAGGGGAGGTGTCAGTCACGTCCCTGCAAGTAGCACATGAAAGAAATAGTTGCTCTCTGGATTCTCATGAGAGCAGATATATAGATGGAAATGAACATACCAGAGTGAAAAAGAAAGACAACAGTCATGCACAAAGGGAGGACTGGCTTTGAGAACCTGCAAAGGAAGGATTCTGCCTGAGGCTAGAGTTGATTGATGAGATCAGAATATGGATTCACAGAAAACTCATCCTAGGAGAATGACAACGACTAGGATACATAAAGGATTACATCGACTACAATTGACTATGAAAGCATTGGAGGCTTCTCATGGAGAATGCACTCACTCAGATGTCCATCTGCAGTAAACACTTTAAACAATGACTTTAAAACAATGTCACAGGGTATTACACTCCAACACACTAGCCAAGCTTACAAGACCAGTATCTCAGGATACTGGTACTACATTAATTCTCCAGGACTGTCATAACAACGACCAGAATCTTCATATCTGAAAATGACAAAAAAAGTTATTATCTCACAGAATGGAACAATATATCATTAAAATTTGTCTTTAAAAAAAGGTCTCGAGTGATTGATATTCAATTGAATCCATGTTTCTCTTATTTTCCACTTATTGCCAAAATGTTTGTTTTTCTTGACTTGTAGACCCACCCATCTTGCCTTCTTATCTGTATCTCCATGTCACCTGGCTTTGGACTCAGTGCCCACCTTAAATTCTGAATGATGAACTCATATTACTCGTAGTTTAGTTACATATACAAATATTTTTCTTTTAAGTTTAATTTTGATATTAATTGAAAATTATTAAAATTTTGTTGTTACTTGAAAATAATTTGTAGATAACTTTATACATATATCATGAAGTGATCAAACATAACTAACACATTATATGAACAACTATCTAAAAAGTTCTAGATCAATAAAATCTAAAGTATTTTCACACACATACACACACACACAATATATATATATATATATATATATATATATATATATATATATATATTCTAAACGCACAAATACACACTGCCTATCAGGTATGATATTACATGTATGCATATGTTTTCTGCGTTACATTTCAATTAGCAGTATGGCACAGTAACACTAACAGTGTACCAGTGACACTTGTGCCTTGGTAGTAACCAACAGCTGCCTAATTGGACATAAGACCCACTCAAAAGGAGTCAATCATTCCTGGTGTTGGAAACATAGTCAAGCACCAACAGCTATCGAAGTCCTGGATCTTCGAGTAGGACCTACTATGGTCACACTATGATACCAGTAAAATACCTGACTACATTCTAATTATTTGTCCTTTTACCCACAGGCTCATCCTTGCCTCATCAAAAAAATGTCTTTGCAACAGAGATCTTTACAGCAAAAAACAATCAAATAGGATACAAACTTGTGGAGACCAGCGACAGTTGATACATTTACAAGAAAACTCCTGCATCCAAGGCTCAGGGCTCATTCCTAAGGAATGGGGGCAGAAAGATTTAAGAGTTAGAGGAACAAAGGTTTTGTTGTGAGATTGTGTCTCCTAAAAATGTCAGAAGCTACACCCATGAAGTCTCACCAACATGGCTGCAGAATCCTCAAAACATGACCTGAACAAGGACAATAGACATGCCAAAGTGAACTGGGAATAGCTCTTGAGGCCTTAACTCTACACAAATATTTGTAGGCATCAAAAAAGAATACCAAGATCAGGCGAAACAGTCTTCCCCAGGAAAGAGCACACCAACTGGTTGTCCAACAGCCAATGGAAAGTTATTATTTTTAAAAAAGTTTCTGGAGAAAGCATATGTTGTCATTTATAAATGAATAATAAAAATATGGGGCAAAGCCTGCATGGTATGTCTATGATCATAAGTACGTGAAAGTTATAAAAACAATTTCAGCTCCTTTTCTTTTTTAACTTTTAAAACCATCACTACAAGGCTGGCAGTGGTGGTGTACACCTTTAATCCTAGCACTTGGGAGGCAGAGGCAGGAAGATTTCTGAGTTCAAGGCCAGCCTGGTCTACAGAGTGAGTTCTAGGACAGCCAGGACTACACAGAGAAACCCTATTTCGAAAACACACACACAAAAAAAAACAAAACAAAAACAAATAAACAAAACAAAAAAATCAACCAATCAAACAACAATAAAAATTCATCACTACATTTTGAATCAGACCCAGAAAGTATTTATTTAATTATTTTGTATTTCTTTGGAATGAGCCACTTTGTGGTCATCTGATCACACACTTTCTCTTCACTTCTTTAGATCGACCCACTTAGTGGAAGTGCTTCCTAAGCAAATACAAAGGATTTTAGTTGTTTGCCATTATTTTTCTCTTGACGGTGGTTTCTTGCTTCTCATTTATTGATTCAGAGTCAATTTGCTAAAATATGATCAAAATTCTTTTCATTCCAGGAAAAGTATCCTCTTAAAAATTAAAGTGAGTAATGAACATGTTGTCATAGTTGGCTGCCTTAATCACACCAGAGATACTGTTAGTCTTTGTACCAAAATAAAATGTTTTATTAGGTGTCTAGATTGTCTATGCACTCAGTCTACTTTAGATGTCAAATCATCCAAAATTCAGATGGACATCTATGGACCATGAGGGTAATTTTTTTCTGAGTGCTCATACAAGAAACCTTTACTATGGTGTTCTAAATAGCCCATGACCAAAAAAAAAAAAAAAAAAAAACAAAACAAAAAACAAAACAAACAAACAAAAAACCAACCAACAAACAAAAAACAAAACAAAAAACAAAAACAAAAACAAACAATTCCCACATAAGTTTAGTATATGACTTTTTAAAATAATTTTTGAGCCTGATAAAGTGTGTTCATAATAAAGAACTTAAATTTTTCAATCAATTTGACCCATAAATTGATTCATTTTACTCCCATGGTTTGTACTACAATTGTTTGTAAAATGCCAAAACAATAAATAATTATGCATATTCAATGAACTACTCCCTTGACTGAGGTATTTAAACACAAGTCACAGGAGGGCTACATAAATTCTCAGTCACTGAGGACCATTAGATATTAAAATATACTGCAAGAACTATCATTATTTCCACTCTTTCCTGGTTATCTTTATTTCTCCAACCTCCCCTATGTTATTTCCAAATATATGACATCCCAATTGACTAAATTTTAACCAGGCATTCAAATTTTACTTCCACTACTGTTCCTGACACTATCCCCAGATCATTCTTGAATAACTAATGTTTATCTAGCTCAGGTGGTATTTCCAAGTTGTCTAGCTGTGACTCTCTCAGCAGTGTGACAGTTTATGGGAATCTGTCTTTGTGTGGCTGCCCTACACTAAATGTAGCCATTGTCAATTGAAAACATATTATATCCCCTCTTATGTTCTGTAAGCTCCTTGAGGATAAAGTCATATATCATTCCTGTATGTGTTTCCTTGAGATCGAGTCTCAGAACAAATGAACTAGCATACAGGTGAAAATGATACCACTATAAAATGAGTGCAGATGAAATTGATCCCTGTCCAGATGAGAAAGATATTTGTACTTACAATCCAAATTGGATTATGTGTAGCCAAACCCAAATCAGCCATATTGATTTTCATTCTTTCTGTAGCCAAAACGATCGTTCAAACTCAAGGTCACTCTTACCTTCTTCCTATCTGACAAAAAAATAAAAAAAGACTTAATGTAGTGAAATTCTTAAGATCTCATTCTGGAAAATAATTCAATATTTATCACTTTCAAGTGACTTTGGAAATTAAGGAAAACGGATTGTTAATAATTATATAGAAAATTTGAAAGTTAGATCTAATTATACAGTGAAGATATTCATAATTTAATGTGGTCCAAACATTAACTCTCAGCCACATAGGTGAATTATCCACTTGAAACTTGACTTTCTAAAAAATTAACTCCAGTAGTTTCTTTCATCTAAGAGTTTGGTATTTATTAATATTAGCCTTACAGATAAAAGTTACAAAAGAGTAACAGATTCTGTTAATTATCAGCCGTCGTGGTTTTTATGGTTTAGAAGGAAATTCCAAGTACAGATCTGATGCATTTGGTTTCTACTTCTGGGAAGTGCTTTGCACAAAGAAGGTTCTGAGATTGTAGCCAAACACACAAGAAAAACAAAATCATTTTCTTATATCTGACTTAAGTTCTAAGATTGTTTAGTGATGATCTTCAGATTTCTCAATAGAGAAATCCTTAGGACATCTATTCAACCATGTTCATTCCCTCTTTATTACAGACCTTGAAACAGCAATTCTCATATGGAAAAACACAAAACCCAGGGTAGCTGAAAAAAAAATATTGAACAGTAAAAACTTCTGGAGGTCTCACCATCCCAGACTTCAAGCCATACTACAGAGCAATAGTAATAAAAACTGCATAGTATTAGCATAAAAACAGACAAGCTGATTAATGGAATAGAATTGAAGACCCAGAAATAAACCCATGTACCTCTGGACACTTGACTTTTGACAAAGTAGCTAAAACCAAACAATGTAAAAAAGAAAACATCTTCAACAAATCGAGCTAGTTTAATGGATGTCTACATGTAGAATGCAAATAGACCTATGTCTATCACCCTGCTATATTCATAATAGCCAGAAATTGGAAACAATCTAGATTTCCCTCAACCAAAAAAAAAAAATAGATAAAGAAAATGTGCTTCCTTTACAAAATGGGGTATTATACAGCTATTAAAAATGAAGGCATCATGAAATTTGAAGGCAAGTGAATGGAAGTAGAAAAAATTACTTCTCCCAGACCCAGAAAGATAAATATGATATGTATTCACTTGTAACTGAATATTAGTCATAAAGGATAGGATATTCATGCTAAAAACCACAGGATAGCCACGCTAAAGTCCACAGACATAGAGAAGCTAAGTAATAAGGAGAGCTCAAGGGATGGTGGTGGTACATGAATCTCACTGAGAAGGGGAAATAGAATAGTCATCATGGGTGGAGAAGGGGAAGGGACTGGAGTAGGGGAGGGAAACTGGATGAATCAGGATGGAGAGGGAGAGTACTGGGAGAGAAAACTGGAATCAGGTGTGTTGAGCTAGAACTCTATAACAATGGAAACCAGGAAATTATGAGAAGAACCCTAGATAAGAATCCTAGCAGTGGGGTTATAGAGTCCAAACCAGACATCTGTAACCAGGCAAAACTTCCAATAAAGGGATTGGGACACTAACCCAGCCACAAAACCTTCGACCTATAATCTTTCCTGCCTAAAAGATGTGCAGGAGTACAGATAGAGCAGAAATTAAGGGAAGAGTCAAGCAATAGCTGGTCCAGCTTGAGACCCATGACATGAAAAGGACCCCACCCTTGACACTGTTAATGGCATTCGGCTGTACTTGCAGACAGGAGTCTAGTATAACCTTCATCAAAGAGGCTTCACCCAGCAACTGATGGAAACAGATTCAGAGACCCACAGACAAACATTAGGAAGAGCTTGTGGAATCCTGTGGAAGAGTGGGAGGAAGGATTGTAGGAACAAGAGGGGTTAAGACACAACAGGAAAACATGCAGAATCAACTAACCTAGGCACATAGGGTATCATAGAGACTGAAGTGACAACCAGAGAGTATGCATGGGATGGACCTAGGCCCTCTGCACATAAGTGGGCAACAGTTGTGCAGCATAGTCATTGTGTGGGACTCCTAACAGTGGAGGAGGGACAGTATTTGGGACCTTTTCTTCCTCCTGGGTTGTGGCTTCTAGCCTCGATTGGAGAAGATGCACCTAGTCTTACTGTATCTTGATATGCCAAGGTTGCTTGATATCCATGGGAGGGTTCTTTTTTCTGAAGAGAAAGGGAGGAGAGCAGAATGGATGAGGGGGAAGGAAGGTGGGGGAGAATTGGGAGGAGGGGAGGGGAAGGAAAGTGCAGTCTGGATGTTAATCAACTTATTAATTTTTTAAAAGATGTGATCCTTTGAAAGATGTAAGGAACAAAATACGGAGAGGCACTACATTGCTACCAAATACATAACAGACCAAACCACTACCTAGTTAAATATATTGATAGCATTGCTGTATCCTGAGTATTTGAAAATGGGCTTTTAAGTAAAAAGATTGCAAATTTGGAACATTGAAAAATAAACAAAATAATGCAGCATTGTTTTTATGAATTTCTTGGCAGATAATTACAGAGCAGAACATTTTTAAAAGATGTGTTGTATTCTGATAAAGTTGGTGCTTTGTGAGATCTGAACTCTTAATTTGTGTTCTATAAATATGTATGTGAAGCTGATAGTATATAGCCATACTTAATAAAGGAGGATGAAGCCAGGCAGTGGTGGCACATGCCTTTAATTCCAGCACTTGGGAGGAAGAGGCAGGTGGATTTCTGAGTTCGAGGACAGCCTGGTCTACAAAGTGAGTTCCAGGATAGCCAGGGCTACACAGAGAAATCCTGTCTCAAAAAACAAAAACAAAAACAAAAAACAAACAACAACAACAACAAAAACCCACAAGGAAAAAAAAGGGAGGCTGAGAAATCCATTACAGTGGGAAGCATAGTTTATTTAGAGAACATCAGATGACAACTTTATCACTTATGGAACACAGAATTGTCCACTACCCTTACTAAGCTGCTCTTTGCTTATTTGTATTTTTTCTGGTTTCCCAATACTTGGAGAAAAGTGAAGTGAAATCAGCCCCAGGAGAACAAGAAGTTGAAACGCTCCTCACATAAATGCATCTCTACAGATCCCGTCCTCTGCCTTTCAGGATTGCTGTCCCACATGTTCCATCCCTTAGCCATGACTCCTCTTTGCAGAAACAAAGCTGGCCTAACTAGCACTTATATTAAATAACATATGCAATATGTAATAAAGCTACTTTACCTTGGAAGGCAGATGCGGAGAAGAAAGTCTGAATACTAACAGATAATTAATAGATATCTAGTTCAGGTCAATTAGAACTTACCTTTGTCCATCTAAAAAGTGTTTGTATGTAAACAGCAGCAGATGCAGCGTGCCTTCCATTTTGAAGTTTCTTTAGACTCTGGTTCTTTAAAATAACATACTATTTTTCTTGTGCATACATACCTTTGTGTGCTTTCTTCATTTGGCTAAAAGCTTTAAAACATTGAAAATGGTCAGTATGGAGGAAATTGCTTAGAGAAGTGAGGACTTAAGAGGCTAGAAGATGGCCTAATCAGCCATCATTGGGAAGAGAGGCCCCTTGGTCTTGTAAACTTTATATGACCCAGCACAGGGGAAGGCCAGGGCCAAGTAGTGGAAGTGGGTGGGTAGGGAAGCAGGGCTGGGGGTGGGTATAGGGAACTTTCGGGATAGCATTTGAAATGTAAATAAAGAAAATAATAATAAATAAATTAAAAAAATGAAAAAAGTAAAAAAAAAAAAGAGAGAGAGAGAGAGAGGCTAGACATCCAGGACAGCACACTGGTTAACACTCCGAGACACTCCCTTGTGCCTCTCAGTGATCCTTAGCAGCAAGAGGCCAGATATCTTTACCCCTGACTGACAGTTTATCTTCTTCAATGGGACTGATTCTTCCAGAGTCGTGTAGGGTGAACATTAGGAATCATACTGTCTTCTAAAACAAATGTGGATTATTGCTCATGAGAGAAAGAAACTTGAATTAGAATTCATTCATCATTCTGGAGTCAACATTAAGCTCAGATATTTTATTTCCTAGGGTTTGAAAAACTATAGACATAACTCAATATAGAATGGAAAGATACAAATATCAATTCCTCATTTAGCTTCACTTTCTTAACATTGTATCCATCTAAACTAATATTAGAAAGAACAAGGACCAACTTGCTCAGTTATCTTTAATGCACAGCCAGCTGTACCTTATTCTGTCCAGTTTCTTTTCCACACAGACCTGTGTCTTTCATTCATTCATTAATTAACTAATTAATTAACACTTTTATTACCAATTGAATACCTATACTCAATAGACACTAATATTTCAGATAAATGTTTATAATACATTTATATAATAATAAAACAATGAGCTTTGTATAAAGCTGCACATTATCAGCAGCAAAGGAAGATTATTCTTAGGTTAATTACTCAGTTAAAAACACATGTAAGTAAACTACTTTTCAAGCTATTTCTTAGTGTACATATTCTGATTTAATGAATTATTCATAGTTCCATTGCTTTCTTTCTGTGGCGTTAAAATAGACAAATGTCAAGCAGCAATATTAATATTGGACAATTTTTGGAAAGAAATATATGGTTACCCATTTAGTAACAGATCATTTCTGTCTTAAAGTCTAAGTTCATTGTATCCCTTAAGTTGGGCATGAGTTGAGAAGGAATTGCAATCTGGCACTTCTAGGTTCTGACCTGCACTCTTTTTAAAAGCTCTTAAGGGAACTTAATCATTGTGATTGTCTTCATGAACCTTGCCAACTCACTGTTTTTCATGATCTGTATGCTAGATAGCCAGTGGCTATGGAGGAAAATAGAGAGAAGAAATTTTAGGGACTAAAATTTATAAATTAAAATTTATTTACATATGTTTCAAAACTTGATATTTTTACATATCATCAATTATTGTTTTTTTGTAATTATGTGGAGATAATATAAAAATCCTTATGGTTGCAATGACTAAGCTTTTAAAACTAGCATCTCTTGGAGCAAATGTTGCATAAAATAGAGTAGAAAAGTACTTTGTCTAAGAGTTAAGAAAAGTTAAGTTAATATATCTACATAGGTATTACTTTGTTTCAGGCAGGACAGTTAACTTTTCAAGAACCAGGTATTCATGGAGAAGGGGACAGCTGGCACCCTTGTCGGAAAGTTTGCAGTGATGATTAAGAGATGCCTGCAAACACAGTGTCCACATCTCCTCAGTAAGCACTTAATGTTTGCTATTATACCAGAAATAGTTTTCTAGTTCCCCCTACAGCCTTAGAAAAGCCCACACTCACCTTTGCTGTTTAGTGTAGGTTTACAGCAATGGGTGATTCCTGCTCCCAAATACAGCTAGCTGTTGTATTTTTCCTTCTGGGTGACTTGAGTGGCTTCTCACCCAGGACACTGTCTGATGGTTGGGCTTCCAGAATACTTTCAGAAACACTCCTTTGAAGAGAGTCTGCTCATAAAAAGGTAAGTGTGGTCCAGGCCTAAGTATACCAGACTGCAAGTCAGGGTTCTTGATGATCACCTCGGATAATCCTCTTCATTTCATCAAGCCTTAACTTGTACCGACTGTAAAATGTGAGGTTTTTTTCCTACCCTGTCTCAGAATTTGGAAGCTGTGAGTGAAAAATGGCTTGTGATTTATGGGTAAGCTGCAGGAAACTATAGTGTTCTTCGACGGTATTATGATCTAACCAGATCACGGACAATAGAAATCGGTGTCATGGCACCCCTTTTGATGCTTGAATCAAATTTTATTTTGTAAAGAATAATTACAATGAAAATCCCCCAAACGTCTGAGAAACCACCTTCTGTTAGTTTAAGAGGGATAGTCATACGAGAGTTCAAAGACATGGGTTACCCTAAAGTAAACCCAGCTGTGATGACTGACCTCTGCAGCTTGGTAAGAAATGATGGGCTGTGTTCTCATTAAGTGCGCATCTACCTCATTGTCCAGCACAGCGAATGCAACACTCACAGCAAAGCACCCTGACATCTTGACTGAAATCAATGCCACCGCCACTGCCAAGGTGGCTGAGCAGGCTAATGACGTCTGCTGTGTTGATCCTCCCAATTGCAGTCTAGTCCCAACCTTGCCCCCGACTCTCTTTCCAAATCTGCCTATGCAGACTGAAGCAGGGGCACTGTTGGGAAGGAATGGGTATTCTGCCCTGCAGCTTCTAAATGATCCTTTGAAATTTAATGAGGTCAGTTGGGCGTCTACAGTTTTGCCTTTTCCGAACTCTTCTCAGAAGGGAAAGCCTTGTATACACACACACACACACACACACACACACACACACACACACACTGCAAAAACACTTGAGAAAACACCTACGCGTAGGAAAAAACAAACAACGAAAACACCTTCCATCATTTTTCATAAAGAAGCAGCCTTATTCCTTATGACAGCCCCAGTGTGCGCTCTCCTGCTCTATCCTCTTCTCCCTCTCTTATTTAATGGCAGACTCACACAGAATGTCACATTCCCAGGGAGGAGCTGAGACTCCTTCTAATAGGTTGAACCCACTTGCTATTGACGATTGTGGGCGCTTTTTGGGTGCCCACTTTCCAGAGCAGAACTCCCTCCAGATGCAACTGCCTTGGTCCAGTGAGCCGCCAGCTCCAAGGCGAGCTCAGGGACAAAGGCTGGACAGGGTGATTGCATACTGCACCGGACGGGGTTCGTCGTTTGTGAACAGGGTGGGGAGCTGAAAACTCAAGACAGTGCAGTGCGTTTGTTTGAATGATACACAACGACGCTCCCCACTTCCCTTCCCTGCATGCAAATAGGGCCACCGACAGGCACTGGCAATTACCTATTCCATACTCTGCACTGCAGCCCTACCTAACTCTTGAGCTAGCACCAAGTTCCCGAATGGGTCAGATCGTCAATACGGACCTGGGTCTATGTAACTTTACCACCAAAATATTTGGATCAGAGTGTGACCGGGAAAAAATAGATTCGAAAATCAGTATGCCTAAGAAAAACACTCGTCTCAGGGACAGATCTCTTCAATACAAGATACAACAGGGTCCCTTTAGATGTGAAGGAGAAGCGGGAGGCTTGGAGATGGCCAGTAGATGGCGCAAGAACTCTTTCTTTGTACAGTCTTAACCCTTGCCTGGTTTATGGGACTGTCAAGTCCAAATGTATAGACATATACATTTTGCCTTTTGAAAGAAACCTCCCATTTACATATTTGGGATCAATTCAGAATTAGGGAAAATGAGCTTTCTCTAGATATCAACGACAGGCACAACTGGTTTAACTGCTGTTGCAGACTGGCTGCGAGGAGGTTGGGCAAGAATTAAAAAAAAAAAAAAATGAACTATTTAGGGAAGCATTCTGACTTTCCTCCCAACCCTACCCCAACCTGAGCCACGGGTGACATATGCTTACCAAATAATAAAATCCGCGTCATGGTTTTTACACCTAGGTATTCTGATATGTAAATTTGTGCGTGCAAATAAATTATCTGTGATTTCCCTTCTGGATTAAATCAAAGTATAATAGATGTCTAAAGCTGTCTGGGATATAAGCAACTACTGTAGTAACACATGTCCCATTCTAGGGACGTGGGCATCATCGATGGAACCCAATTCATTATCCTCACGGTTTCTCCTAAAGCGACGCAGATCTTCACTTTAAAAATACTCCTTTAGTATGCTTCTATATTCTCAGGCTGGAATGGAGAGCTCACTAACATAATATTTCTTGAACTGCTTTTGCAGGCAGAATTGATCTATTCGGGGGGAAAAATAATCCAAGCCCCGAGATTTCAAATATTGTGGGGAGTTTATCAGAGAGTAGGGCTAGGCTTTTAGAAGCTCACTAGTGCTTTCTGGTGTAGGTTGTAAGGAGCAAGATTTAAGGTTAATTTTGGTGGAGGGGAAAAAACGCAAAAGAAAAGACAGAATCTGGAGTAGCGGAGACTCTGTGCCCCCGTTGGAGAGATGGTTGAGTCCTCGTCAAGGTTGCTGTGGTATCCCAGAAACACCATTCACTCCGAGCTGTGACCGCGCACCAACAACAGCAACAACTCTACTGCGCTGGGCTGAGGAGCCAGAATCCAGAGCTCGCGAATAATATGAAAGGGAGCCGCAAAGGAGCAAGCAGAGCAAAGGAATCCAAACCCCGGGAGCCTGGCACGCGAAGATGCGCTAAATGTGGCCGCCTAGACTTCATCCTGAAGAAGAAAATGGGGATTAAAAGTGGATTTACGTTTTGGAACCTCGTCTTTTTATTGACGCTGTCTCGTGTAAAAGGTAGGTCTGTTTTCCGGGGTACCCTCTTCTGTGGTGGAGATGGGCTTGACTTGTCGCCCGAGAGAGGCTAGCAAGCTTAGTTTGCAATTTGCACGGATAAAATAATAGGGATAATACTGATGAAGGAGTTGATTCACAGCTCCTTTTCCTCCCCTCAGATAGGAAATGCATTTTGCTTGCCAGATTTGGCGTTCAATGCGGTGATTGAGCTTGTGCTCAATAAATATTCTTGCAGTATGCTCAAACCGATACGTGAGTTGGTTCCTATAGCCTCTAACTAGTGGATATCCACGCAGAATTCCTCTGCAAGACTTTTTTTTTTTTAAGTGGTGAGGATTATCTTGATTTCTAGTGGAATCTGTGGGGTCTGATGCTTTGCACAGATTTTTTTTTTTTTAATTGAAGATACTGGCGTGAGTGCCTTTTAACCATTTAGGACAGCAAAGTTGCCAACATGCTAGAAATGCATGGGTTTTAAATGCATTAGGAGACAGAGCCTTCCAGAGCTCGGTCACACCAACATGAATGTCTGCATACAAATTTGAATTATTTCTACGTGGCTTCCTATGCAAGGATAAATGTAGGGGAGCTTTTTGGGGTATTCTGTTAATGCTTGGCTAAAAAATAAATTAATTAATAAAAAATAAAAATGAGGCTGAGATGCCACAAAGTGTGAAGATCCACCTTTGAGGATGAATGAAGGTAGGGAGAAAGTCATTAGCAGCTGACCAAAAAGAAAATCCCCGGCAAGTCTCTGCGTTCAGACAGGTACAATGAGTGTCACATGCACAGACAAGGAGTGGGGGCGGGTGGGATGGAAAATTTATTCCTAAGCAGGAAGGGAAGGGACAGTTGGATCACTGGAGAAAGAACAGTCTGGGGGACAAAATAGAGCTACAGCTATTCCACAACTTCTGCACCCCACTGCCCATTAATTGCTGCAAAGAATACTCGGGAGGTGTTTATGACTCATGCCATCGTTTCAGAACAATCATTTCTCCATCCCCACAGCAGCTCCAACAGACACGGGGGATGGAGCTCATAGTGAAGCTAGTTTCCAATCCTGCTTTTAGGTGCCTTGAGGGGTGGAGGGGCAGTGTTGGCCCAGGCGCGCCAAGGCTAGAAGCACAAACTGGGCGCTTCTTCCTTTGTAAAGGAGTGCCTCTCTGAACCGCAATCGGGCCGCGTCTCTATGAAACACTTTATTGTCCAGCTTGCAGCTGGCTGTCCCCTCGCAGAAGGCAGCACATTTGCATTCAGTGGATATGATAATTCATGTTTGGGGAGGGAGGAATTGGAGAGGTTACCTCTTCCTCAGCGATGACCAATGATGGGTGGTCTGTTCTGAATTTTAATTGACATCTCTAAATGCCCAGAAGTCGCCCCTGGTCTCTGTGTGGCAGCAACTGCTTTGTAACCCCAATCTGCTATTTAAAGCTGTGTGTGTGTGTGTGTGTGTGTGTGTGTGTGTGTGTGTGTGTGTGTGTGTGTTTCTGGGAATAAAACGCCTGTCCGAAGCAAAGCAATGTAGATGTAACTAGTCTACCTTCTGCACAACCCCCGCTTCTGGTTGCTTACAAGGGGTTTTCGTCGCCAGCCGGGTGAGCGACGAGAGACACGTCTGGGCTTAGTTTTGCTGCGACTCAGAGTGGGTGGTTAATGGATGGCCCTGGGGCTGCCTGCTAGACACGCGCTCGGCTCCGCGTGGAGAAGTCGCGGTCAGCCAGCAGCAGCCCCGGCTGAGGGAAGAAACGTAGAAGTGTCTCCTTCAAGAAGATGACCGAGGGTTAAGTGCGAATTTTCATGAGATACCTGTTGAGCCAAAACGTTTCGGGGGCACATTAGAAGGAGTGAGTTGCCAAAGCGGCAGAGCACGTCAGCCAGAGAAACGCAGAGCTGGGCTGCCTGCAATTTCAGCTCTGGCTGCCAGCACCTACCGTATTTTACGAAGAAAATGCGCCGACGGAAAAGAAAGGGATGTTCATTTGCTTTGAATGGCATTGGCAGTAGGAGACACCTCTCCTCCACCCACAACTCTTACACTTTGGAGGGAGATAATTAGTCTCCTTTGAGTTTCTTCAAGCTTTAGGGACTTTGGGAAGGTGTTGCATGCTGTAGTCATCTTTGGCTTGTCCAAAATCAATAGTACACAGTTCATTAAAAGCTTTTTAATGGTAATAAAGTTTTTAATTACCATACTTCTGGTACTTAAGTGATAAGTCTGACACGTTATACTTTGCAAGGCTATCCCCAGATTCTCACAAACTTGCATGCATTCTGTTTTACAAGCTCCCTCCAAGACTCTGAGGTGCCCATTTTGATAGTGTCTTATTTCTCCAGTTTAAATTTTAATTTCACCTAGGTCTCAAGGTTGTTTTTGTTTTGTTTTGTTTTTTTTTAATGAGATTGATGCATTTTCTTATACATTGTGTGTTCTAGTCTCTAATCCCTCTTTTGTTTCCCCATTGTTTCTTTTGGATTTCTCTGGCTCATGGAAAATCATAGCATGACTCTGAAAATTCTAGCATTGGTTAATGTCAGGAAATCCATGTCGCACAGTGTTCTCTCTGAACCTCTTCATACACCATGATTCTACCATCTGTCTATAGTTTTCACCCTTCTGCTGTCTCCCTTCTGAGTGCAAGAGCTATGACACAGAGGTTCAGGGAAAGGAAACGCCTCGTGGTGGAAGATAAAGTGATCTTTTGTAGGCCTGAGCCTCTCTAGTGGGGCTCAGAAAGTCACCAACCTCCCCAGAGCTTTTTATATCCACCTGAATCGCTTGAAATAAAAGGTTCAAGCCTGATGACAAAGGGGAGGGCAGTGGAGTTGCACCCTAGGCTTCATTCTTGCCTAGAAAAGAAAAAAAAAAAAAAAAAGAGGAGGAGGAAGGGAAGTAGATGGAGGGGATGGGAGGGAGGAAGGGATGGAGAGATAGAGAGAGGGAGGAGGGAGAGAGAGAGGGAGGGAGGGAGGGAGAGAGAGAGAGAGAGAGAGAGAGAGAGAGAGAGAGAGAGAGAGAGAGAGAGAATTTGAAACGCATCCTCTAGCTGCATGATATTTGGATTTCACCAAGAAACAAATTGTAAATCCTAAATCTCAAGTGTCCTGTCCATGTAAAGAGACACTGCTGCTGGGGTGCTTTCTTATACTTATGAAATGATGGGGAAGGGATTGCCATGGTGCAAGAGGTCAGTGTGGTATAGATTCCCATCAGCAGCAGAGGGAGAGCTGGGTGTTGTGTGTCTCACTCTCCTTCCAGGTGTGTGTTCTGGGATTTCTCCTGGACTTTGGACTTCAAGAAGGATGAGCCTTCCTGCTTGCTCTGGGACTTCCAGTACATAAAGACCAGGACACAGGACATAATGCTCTGCAGGAGGGAGGACCCAATACAGAACCCTCAGTTCTTTCTTGCGGGCTGGAAGGCAGTGTCAAAGGCAGTGTCCAGGCAGCGGGGTAGATAGAGCAAGAGCTGTGATTTTTCTCAATTCGCCCATGCCTGGGTAATCTTTCCTGAAGTTCCCAGCCAGGTCGATGTCCCCAGGGAAGGACAGTCTCACTTTCCAATCTTAACACTTTCATCTGACACATCAGGAGGAGGGAGGCAAGCAGAGTATCTTGAGAGAGCTTCTCAAAGAATACACTGTGCACACAAAATCATAAAAACAGTCTCCCTGTCACTACTCTTGTCCCAAGATTAGCACCATTCAGGCACCTGCTGGAAGGCAATAATCCTTGTGTTTATCAGATTAAGGCATGCTTCTGAAGTCTTCCACAGTTTGGGGAAAGTATGCATCCTTTCCATTCCTTTGTGGATGTTTATTCCTTTCTCTTAAAATCAAAACTCTTGAATTGAAATTTTTACAGACTCAACCAGGTTGAGAATGGGTGCCTGACTTTGTGTGTGTGTGTGTGTGTGTGTGTGTGTGTGTGTGTGTTGCTAGCAGGAAGGAGGATAATAAATTGGACTCAAGACCCATCCGTAGGCCCTGTTGGAGTGACTGTGTACACATTGGACTGTATAGCTTTTTGAGTTAGTGTCCTATTAATTTTCCCTATGCTCTAGATTATCTCCTGCCCAGATACCACAATTGTCTTGAGATAGGACAGAGGCAAGGGGATAAAGCCAGGTTTCTCCAAACAGACAAAAGTTTCCCTCACCCCTAGGATTTCTGCAAGAAGCATGTCCTCTATGAGATGTGCAAGGTCTTTAGGGAAGACAAAGAGTGGAGAGCTCCCTAAAGGAGCATCTATGAGCTCTCCTACCTTCCTATTGTTGGTGCTTCGGGGCAAAAGACAGCAAGGAATGTTAACTCTGAGACTGAAGCACAGCAAAGACTCAAACAGAGCTCCAGTGTGAGGGGGTAGGGGTGGAGAGGATGTGGTGATATAAAAATAAAAGAGCACAGGTCATCTCAGACCCCACGTGGTCTCCCTGCTCTCTTGATATGGCCAGGTGATGGCTGAAAGAAGGTCTCTAAACCTTGCTGTGCACTGCGTAATGAAAACAAAATGGAGATCCTGTACACACCACACCACCGAGGCAGGGGGAGAGGTCCCTTCCCCTTGAAGGCCACTCCTTCCTTCAGACTTAGCACCAAAACTTTCCAAACGCCAGTCCAATATTATGCCCCGGGACAATTTGCATGGCTCCTGAAATTCAGAGCTGAAATTTCCTAGATTGATGTCTCCTCGGAAGCAGTCAAAAAGGCCCACTTGCAGTCCAGAGGTTGCTGGAATGTTCTGTGTGTGGAGAGTCAGGAGGCAGTGCCCCTACAAGCTCTAGTTGCAGGAGTGTGTATGAAGAGAGAAAATAAAGAGGCAGCTTTCAGCTGAAAAGGACATAGCAGGTCCCTTGAGATTCCTCAAGGAGAAACAGGAAGAATCACTGGATGAATTAAGTACTTACAGATCCCAGACTTTGTCGCAGGGGCCATCAAGGTGGCCTGTTTTGAACAGCTAGCATCACTGTCTGGTGTGTGTAGCTGCAGAAGCTTGAAGGAGGCATATCTGGTACAGGCAGAAAACACTGGCAGAAAATGGCAGGTTCGTGGTTTACACACAGAATTATTCTGTGACTGACAAAACAAAGAGCAGACAAGGCAGCCAGCAGTGCCTTTGTGCTGCTGAGGAAACAAAAGGTACTAAGTAAGGTGTGTGTGTGTGTGTGTGTGTGTGTGTGTGTGTGTGTGTGTGTGTGTGTGTGTGTGAACATGTCCCTTCCTTGTTGGCAGATACACTTCTTGGGTCCCCAAGAGATGAGTTCTTGTACTTACCCTTCAGAGTTTTCAGAAAGTCTGCCAAGTGTCAAAAACTCCACTACTTTATTTGTGGTTAACTTTTATATTTGCAGGGGACACAGTGTCTCATATAGCTCAATCTGGTATCAAACTCACTGTGTAACGACTTCCTTGAACTCTTGACCTTCTTGCCTGGATCTGCCAAATGCTGGAGTGCCAAGTGGAATTGCAGTCCTATACTTCTGTTCCTGGCTGCTGTCTGGCAATTTTAACCTGAGCAGGATTCCTGCTGAGATACCTGACCCTTTAGCAAGATGACTATTTGAGAAACTATGCCCTCTTTTACATGAATTTCAAGATTTCCAGGGGTTCGAAGGAAAACAAATTACAAATGAAGAGAGTAAGGAGAAACAATGTGTGAGCCAGCAGTGCCTAACACCATTCAGAGCTCTGTACATATAGAATAAAACTAAATTTTAGATATCTTTTTCACCTATTGCCAGTTTTCTCTCTTTTAACTCACAGCACAGTTTGGGGATAGAATGAGAATCATCCTTTTGTACAATGCGTGCATGGTGGTGACAGAACAGGGACCTTAGCTATAGGCTTGACCTTTATCCTGTGAGAGTGAGTGAGACAGTAAATGATTTGTGATGTGCAGATGCGTTCACTACCAAGCACGCACAGGTTTGTGTGTATTAGTTCTCTCACCAGGCTTTCGTTCTCATTTGGAGTAACAGGTTACAGAATATCATTAAGGAAAACTAACTCCTTAAATCTTTTCCAGAATTCACTATCTTATGTTTAGGATCAGTTCTCTTGCATTTCACATTCTGTCCCTCCAGATGATAATTTGAACCTATGAGATAAGAGTTGGGTAAAACTGGGTCCTATAATGATCATGATGCATGAGTGGGCCATCTAACTTATACTTCCATGCTGAGATTGTCATTGCCTGCATTCTCAGTCTTGGATCTGTGTCCCCTGAAAGGATTCCTTCAAAAGGAATCCTTGCCTTGCCTTACAAGTGCTCCTCCATATTTGGGGTTAGGCATGGCGGTTTTCTTCTCCAAGAAGCTGCTCTGTTACAAACCAGTTAGTTTTAATCTGATACTCATGAGACCCCTTCAAAGACAGAGGAAGTGAAAGAAATGAACTAAAAGCTGGCTTGGCAAATCACTAATTCTATAGGCTGTTGTGTGTCTAAGGATTTCTCAGGGTTAATATTTTCTGTGGAAGGTAGCCGTGTCCCACGACTGTATTAACAATTTCTCCTAAAATGTCTAACCTTATAGCTTTAGCATAGTAGTCCTGCAGAAGGATATGAAGAATGTCAGAGGGATTCTGGCGGCATTAGTTATAGCATCATTACCCTGTCAGCTCATAGGCACATTCACTGCAGTGATTTTTTCAAGGCTTCTCTAGGAAAGGGTACCAGGATCTTCTAGAAACTTTTCTGCCAGACAAAAATCTCAGCTTCTCACCAGCAGAGTACTGAATCCTGTTACCTGGAAGAGAGGCACAGGTATTTGTGTTTTTAACAAGCTAAGTAGTTAATTTTAATGCTTTCTAAAATTTATAGAAAACCACTCCAGTAAACTAAGAAAACAATCAAACCAGGGTACTAGAGATACACACACACAAAGATTTGAAATGATAATGCCATAAAGGACCTTTATATAAAGAAGTCAAATTTTCTAAGCCTCAGCTGCACTGTCGTATGCTTCTACAAAAGATTGTATTTATCAGTGGACTTATTGAATCAGGTGATTTATGTGAATCAAGTATGTAGTCAAGAGCTTGGCAGAACTACCATTAAATTAAACTTTGCATGTGCAAAACGAAGGGTCTTCATCTGTTATGTCATGAGTCCTTAACTTTTCCTCAAGTACAATTTCCTCTTGCTACTTCTTACTATCATTGACTACCCCACTCCAAAGCAATATTCTGCAATTCCTGTTGGTCATACATGGTTATCATGTAAGTCTCTCCTTGGGTCTATGTGTTGATAGAGGAACAGAATTTGAAAAAAAAAAAAGTTAGCCAGACTTCTGGACTAATTTCATCTCTTCATTCTGATGTGGATTAATTTGAATACCAATTGACTGGCATACTTATATGGATTTATCTATTTGTGACACAAATGATAATATTCATAGGACTACAGGTGCTCTTAAATATCAGGAGAATCACTTCTCATATATCATAAACAAGCACACATACATAGAAAGTACCAGTGCATTTTTTGAGGTTAAAATGGGCATTGGCATCTGACATGAGACTGTTTTACTGAACATTAGAGACAATGTTCAATGTTTTTTTCTTTTATAGCTTTTCAATTTTATTTCAGTTAGCTTAGATGGTCCCCAATAAAATAATCAACCATAAAACTTTACATTTAAGCAAAGGATATCAACTGAAATGACACAAAACTATGTATCATTACATATATGTAGTTAAAAATATAAGCAATGGTGAATACTTGCTTAGGTGGGGACAAAGGAGATGATTAATGACACGGGATATTCTTAATACTGATACAAGATCATGTATACGACTCAGTGGATAAAGATGCCTGCGACTAAGATAGTTAACCTGAGTTCAAATTCTGGGACCTTAATGCTAGAAAAAGAGAAGCAACAGCTAGAATTTATCCTTCTGCCTCCACTCAAATGCTGCTGCTGTGGGTGTGACATGTGCACAGGCTTGTTAAAAAAATACACATAAATAATAAATAATGTAATAAAAGATTGAAACAACATACGTGCTAATTAAATAATAGTATTTTCTAAAAAATAACTGTTATTAGCTATATATCCATACATGAATTCAGTTTATAGGCTAATGTTTATGTATTCTTAAAATGTTTTTGTATTCTGGAAACAATTCATTCTTTGAAATGTAAATCTACAAAATCAATTCTTAATTTGCCTCCTGGATTTTTATTAAGGTTAAGTCATATTAAATGAGAGCTATAAATCCTTTCTAGTCTGTATTTTAATAGGTGCAGTTTCATCTTACTTATAAAATGAAAATATTGTTGATGACTCTACCTTAAAATTTTCATGAACCTAATAATATTATTTGGTTATTCTCATAATGTGCAGCATTCTGCAGATTGGACAGTCTTACTTAGAAACATCCAGTCTAGCTGTGTATATTCACATAAAAGGGGAAACAACATTTAGAATAAGAGACTTTCCAAGCCAGGTCTTAGTTCATTTTCTTTCACTTTCTATTCGGAGGGGTCTATTTTCATTCTTTTATTTTTAGAGATTTGAGTAAAAAATTGGGAAGGTAACAACTTCTGCTAATTTGAGAAGCTGAAATGTACAGAAAATGATATATATATATATTTCTATGAAAGCTGACTTCATAATTTTCAGCATATAAAGCTCTTCCTTTATGCCATATTAGCAACTGTAAAAGACAATCCGTGATGGAGGGTTTTAAAGTTATACAGTAGAACTTTTAAACTTTGAATTACATGTATGGTCAGATAGCATTCCAGTTAGACTATAGCTCCAGGAAGTAAGGGATACCGGTTCATACAGAGGCTCAGGCATTGTTATGCTTGGGGAAATGTTTTTACGATACCTTTTGTACTTCTTATGTGTGGTGCCTTTTATGTAGTATCTTCTTCTCTAACAATAGTTCTTCCTTTTTCAATTCTGAACTTCAAACACGTATCTGTCATAGTTCTGATCCCATAAGTTCAAATTATTATCTTCGTTTACAAGGTACACTTCCCCTACTGTATAGATAGATTTGCAAAGCCTGGACAGGATATTTTCAGCTTATGGTTAAGCAAAAAAAAAAAAAAAAAAAAAAAAAAAAAAAAAATGGAAACAAGAATCAAACTCTCATAGGATTTTCAAAATTTAAAATATGTGTATGGTTAAATTCATATTTGAATATCTCCAGTTTTAAGGGGAACTCTGGGGCTTAGAGAAATTAATTCACAAGAAAGATTGCACTCACAATCCTGTTATACATACACAGCTATTATGCAGTTACACTAGCAGGTAACTCTGCAGTTACAGTAGTTACTATGCAGTTACAGTAGCAGATAACTCTATTTCTGAGTTACTTATTTCTTCTACCCAGCTTGCCTAAGTCAACTGCCTCTGTGTCAGTACAACAGGCACTGAAGATATTTTGCAATTCAATAAACAATAATTACAAAAGGATTTCTAATATAGTGCCTGAGATTTCAATTCCTCTGTCAAATGAAAAGTCTAGCACAAAGGTAAAAACCAATTAAAAGTGATAATTCTTAGATTCTATCACATTGATTTTGAGTAAAATTTTGAATGTAAGAAACAGCATGAATGAATCATGTGGTATACATATATATCAACCTATTAGTAAAAAACATTAACCAATTTTACCGTAAGATCTAAAAAAATAGTTATTTTTAACATTAAGCTCCTACCAATTTCCATAGAGTTTTAAGAATGAAAGCATTCCTAAATTCCATTTAGTCTGTTTTCTAAGATTTACTTGCAAGAGCTAATGATTTTTTTCAGAGTGTTAAAAATATTAATAATACAACTCCATTCCCAAATCTATTTCATTCTGCAAATTGGACAGTCTCACTTAGAAACATCCAGTCTAGCTGTGTATATTCACATAAAAGGGGAAACAACATTTAGAACAAGAGACTTTCCAAGCCAGGTCTTATTTCATTTTCTTTCACTTTCTATTCGGAGGGGTCTCATGAATATCAGTTTAGAGCTAACGGGTTTGTGACAGAGCAGCTTCTTGGAGAAGAGAACTGTTGTGCCTAACCCCAAATATGCAGGAGCAGTTGCAAGGCTTTTTGAACGAATCCTTTCACGGGACACAGACCCAGGACTGAGAGAATGCAGGTAATGACAATCTCAGCATGGAAGTATAAACTAGAACTGAGACTGCCCACTTACACATTATGATCATTATAAAATATGCCCCAGTGTAGAGGAATGCCAGCACAGGGAAGGGAGAGTGGGTGGGTTGGTGAGCAAGGGGAGGGGGGATGGGATAGAGGGTTTTCAGAGGGGAAACCAGGAAAGGGGATAACATTTGAAATGTAAGTAAAGAAAATATCTGATAAAAAATATACCATCTAATTTTACAAAACTGTTCAAAATAGGCATTTTTGTTGTGAAAACATGAATTGTGTTTTCAGATATGACTATAACAATTGAACTTTCTGACCTCTATAGTTAAAAGCTCTCATTCTTCTAGTTATATAATCCAGAAATGTCATCCGAACCTCCCTGTTACATTTTTAAGGCTCAAGCCAGGCATTGTGGCATGCACTGTTAGTTCCAGCACTAGGAAAACAGAGGCAGACAAATCTCTGTAACTTCAAGGCCACCCTGGTCTACACAGTGACTTTCAGTATAGCCAGGGATAAGCAGAGAGGCTTTGCTTCAACAACCAAAACAAAAATGAAGAAGTAAATAAATAAATGAAACTGAAGACTCAGAAAAGTTACTCATACTCTTCCTCGCGCAATTCAGAGAATGTACTTACTGAATGTTATACTCTTCATGGAAACACTTTAATTTTAAGCAACTTTCACAAATAGAGTTAAACATTTCCATATGCACTTTAGGCCTTTCACGTTCTGCCCAATGTCATGAGTGAAGCTACATCTTATCTCTAGTGCCTCTGCGTGGCCATGCCCCATTTGATGCAGCAAGTGTGTTATCAGCCAAGCTCTCCAGTTTAAAAACTGATAATGTCATAATCATTCAGTGATTTTACTGAATTTTTAAATGACACATCATTTTGTGATTTTCAATTTCATGAAGTTTGTGAGTAGATGGGAGAAGCACATTCATCGAAAACCATCTTTCTGTTCTCGTCCTCTTCATATTTCCTCATTAATGTTACAAAACAGAATTGTCAGCTGAGCTTTCTGCTTTCATTTTACTCTAGTTTTTGAAACATTATTTTAAATGGGGATAGCTGATCTAATTATTTTGTTTGTTTACACTATGGAGGTTGTCTGATTTAAAAGAAATCTGAGGAAAATAATGTTCGTTTTATCATTTTCCCATGAAAATAATACCTACATGATTAAGTCTATCAACTAAGCCAAGAATTTAGAAATGTAATTTTACAATGTTCTTTCATGTAATGAGACATTTATTTCAGAAAAGTGAATGTAAGATGTGTCTCTTGTTAGTTACTTAAAATGTAATTAGGTATTTACTGTATCTGAAAGTAATAGATATTGCATTTGCACAGACAAGCAAATTTTGCCACTGCTTTTAGGAGGAGGATCTGAGTGTTCTCCAAACAGAGAAACAAAGTTAAACTGAGCTTCTCTCTTTGAGCTCTGGGTTGCTAGGGACTGCATTTGCAAGATAACAGATCAAAGGGCGAAGACCTGGGAAAAGAAAGGCGACAGAACCTGCTGGAAGCAAACCCAACAAGCTACCTCCTTTCTTGGCAGCACGTTAGGCATGACTGGCCTAAATCCACAGGAAACTTTAGGTTTTCGCATTTATGGACAAACTTAGAGCGCGAGTAGGCTTTTCTTCTTTTTCTTATTTATTCCTTTGGCTGATGCTTAAAATAAAGCAGCTGAACTAATTTCAATGTTTTGTGTAAACAAATTTGTATCCAGACTGTTCGTGTGTGTGTGTGTGTGTGTGTGTGTGTGTGTGTGTGTGTGTGCGCGCGCGCGCCTGCGCCGCGTGTGTGCGTTTGAACCTCCAGCTTTGTGTTCTAAGATAATGAGATGAACTCTCTTAAATAAAATTTGTAATGGAAATGCTCATGGGCCCATGCTAAGCCTACTTTAATTTCTGTCTAGTGCTTACTTGTTTTATTACTATTATTATTATTTGTATGATCATTATGAATTATGTATTATTATGAATAATATCATTTTGTGTATGAATATTATTTTGTGTATGAAGGTTTCACATGCATGTTCACCAAATTCATGCAATGCTCATGGAAGCCATAAGAGGGCACCAGATCCCAGGAACACTGAGCTGCTTTTTGACTGCTGAGAACCAAACTTGGGTCCACTACAACAGCAACAGGTGCTTTTAACCACTCTCAGCCTCAGCTCTCCAGTCTGTTCCAATTACTTATGGAAAACTTTTATGCATACATAAATTTTGCTAGTACCTGAATATTTATCTGTTAATTTTTTTAAAAAAGTATTTTAATTTGTGAGTGTGTGTGTGTGTCTGTCTGTCCATATAACATATGTGGATATATGTAGAGGCTAGAATAGGTCAGATAGTCTGGAACTGCAGTTTTCAGTTATTTGTGAACTGTCTAATACAGATGCTGGGAACCAAACTAGGGTTCTCTGGAAGAACAGCAAATACACTTAACATCTGAGCAATATTTAAGATCCTTTAGTAACTAACTTTAAGTGAGACCAAACAGCAAACTTAAAATTATATTGAAAATCTCTAGAAAATATTCAATATCTTACTCCCTTAGCAGCATTCATTCATTTGTTGACAGATGAATATTATAAATAAGAATTTGAACTTTATTTTAATACACTACCAGTGCACTAGTTCCCTGGGATTCTTTTCATTTTGCAACAGTTTGAGGTTCACTTCTTATTTGTATCTTGAGTTTTTCAAAGACTATTGAAATTCCCTGTATTAGAAACACTTTGTATTATATTTATGAATTTATTGAAAAAACAAAATTCCTGAAGGCCGGGCAGAACGTTAGTGATGTTACTCATTAGCTTATGCGGCACACAAGTTCATGTACATTTCAAATTTGATTATTTCTAATGTTTCTGATGTTTGTTGAAATTCTAACTTATTTCACAATAGTGTTATTAGAGTAGTGTTATTTTAAATTATTTAACGTAACTTACACATTGAAGAATATAATAGATTTTATTTTCACAAAACCTACAAGAGGATGCAAGCCCTAAACTCATTCATCTATTGAGGTCCATGTTGGTTGATCCAGGCCCCTATTTAGACTGCAAAAATATAATGAGCTGCTCCCTCCTCTCTAAGAAGACAAGGAGTTTCACTTAAAATCAGCTTTATATCAACATAGATTAAAAGCAATCTTACTACTCTGGCATTTTCTTGTCATTTGGTGAAATTCTTATGATAGTATCAATACAGGTAACACCACCTTCGTATATTACATATAATATATATCTTATGTTACACACATTTAATTATACAATAAGGTTTATGCTATGACAGTTAAATCAAGCACCTTATTGATATCATTTGGAGCTGCCCATCATATGACACATTTGGGGATCTACTTTTCTGTTAAAATGTTAGTTAACTTTCACCTGTCTACCTAACTGGTATTAAGTAGTTTGCACAACAGCACAGAGGTCTCACATGCATTTCTGCCACGGTGTAAGTACAAATATATAATAACTCATTATAATAAATTGTGTTTATTTATTTTACTGTATATAGAATTCTGCTTCACGGCTCCCCTCTGTCTTCATAGCACTTTCAGTTAAAATTGGATTATTTACCTGTTCATTCTATGGTCCTTGAAACATGTCCCAACAATTTATTGAGTAAAGTTCATGTACTGGTGGGCCAGTACTGATTTACTATGTAAGAATCTAGGTTTAATGTTTACAAAAGGACCATGTACTAAAGTTAATATTTTCCCCAGTTCTGAGTCAAAATCCTGCCTATATTAGAGCAAACCCATGCATTTCCCTATTACATCAATAACCTAGCTTTACACTTTGGTACATAAAGACAGAAGCTTGAGATAAAATGGCTTGTGGGTAGAGACATTGTTTCACTTTTATTGGTTCAAATAAAAGGAAGAATCTCCATATGTTTCCTGGTGATTTCTCAGTGCTCTCCACAATGTAGCCTCAGCTTATTTTTTAAATCCTGCAATAACACATGCAGTAATTATCAGGGCACAGTGATTTGCTGCATATGACATCTCAAGTCAGTGCTTTAAAATAATTCTCTCTCTGCCTCTCTTTCTTCCTCCCTCTCATTTATGTGTGTGTGTGTGTGTGTGTGTGTGTGATTATGTATGCAAGTAGGTGCATTTGTGTGTGCAGGTCAGATGACAGTCTCAGGTATAGTTCCCAAGAAGTCGTTAGACTTCATCCAACTGAAAAAACAAACAAACAAAAAAAAAAAAAAAAGAAAAAGAAAGAAAGAAACCCAGGGTCTTTCAGTGGCATGGAACTAGGGAAGTAGGCTGGGCTGGCTTGTGAGCTAGCCCCAGGATCTTTCTACCTCCACCTTCCCAATGTTGGGATTATAAACTTCTTCTCTTCTGGTGAATTGTCTCTCCTATGCCTTCTGGATATAGAATTAATGCGCTATTGCAAAGCAAAAGATTTACAGTTTGTGTTAACTCCCCAGCACTCACCCATTCTTTCTTTCTTTCTTGTAATATAATAAAGAAGAAAGTAGAAAGTGGTCCCTTTATATTTGATAGGCATTCACTAGTACCAAAAGGAACAACTCTACTAATATGTCCCTGGGATGCCTTTCTGAGTATTTTGATTTATTTTTCCCTGAAGTTATAATCCTATGTTAGTTTCAGATCATCACTAAAATTTTACCATGGGATGGCAGTTTTATATCATTTATTCATTATCTAGAACGCAGTGGGGTGGTTTGTCGTTAGCTTGTTTCTTTTGTTTGCTTGTTTTGTTTTTCTGGTTTCTGTCAATATACACAGGAAATTTCATGAGTCCACTTGTAAGATGTAGATTAAGCATCCTTGAAAACTAGCTAGTTACAAGAAGACCAACAGAGTCAACTAACCTGGAACCTTGAGGCCCCCAGCGACTGAACCACCAACCAAAGAGCAAGCATGGACTGGATCTAGGCATCCCTGCACATATTCAGCAGATGTACAGCTTGGTCTTCATGTGGGTTCTCCAACAACTGAAGCAGAAGCTTACCCTGACTGTTCCCTGCCTATGGATCCTGTTCCTCTAACTGAGCTGCCTTCTCTGGCCTTAGTGGGAGTGGATGTGTCAAGATCTGCAGTGACTTGAGGTTCTAGGATAAGGTGAAACCCAAGCAGGACCTACCATTTCTCAAAGGAGAAGAGGAGGTAGGAATATGGGAAGGACATAGAGGAGAGGGGCATATAAAGTCAATAAATAAATTAATGGAAAACTAGCTAATCATTGTCAAAATTTATCTTCCCTACCACCTACCACCCTCCCTCCAGAACTCTCTGGCTTTTGACTAAATTGTGCAGCTATTTTGTTTGTTTGGGATTTTTGTTTTTTGGGGGGAGGAATGTCGTTGCTTTGCATATCTCTTTAGGTGAGCTTCATGGGTAGGATATTATTGTTAGTTCTTCACAACCTCATCTGCAAGCTTCCATTGAAGACTGCAGGATTATAATAAGTCTCCATTTCTTTTCTATTTATGATTTAGAATATGGATAGCAAGTTGACTGGCTTTGACTTAAGTCACCTGGAAGTGGACACAAGAGTGGATCAAGTGATCTATGTCATTTCAACATCTTTCCCAACAAGGGTATTAGGATAAAGAGCTGTGTTTGCTACATCAACCTCATACACGTTTAAACGTGTTAAATTAAATGCAAGAGCCAAACATTATATTAAAAGGGGCTTTAAAGGACTGGAGATAAGACTTAATGGTTAAGAACACTTGTTGCTTTTCCATAGGACATGGATTCAATCCCCAGCTGTCATTTAGCAGTTGACAACTATATGTGACTCCTGGGGATCCTATGTCATCTTCTGACCTCTGTAGGCAACAGACATACATGCAGAATAAAATTTCCAGTCTCATAAAATAGATACATTTTATATTTTTAGAAAGCATGAGAAATAACTTACAAAGAATTAACTAGCAAGTGGAAAAATCAGATCCCTTTCTTTTAAAAGTGTGTTTATATCAACACACTTTAAAATATTCAGCCTTACTTAACGACAAATCTATGGGTGTTTTAAATGGTTGCTATGGCATACCAAAGCATCTTGCCAAGGCTAAAACTCTTGCATATTTCACCACATCAAATTGAATTTCAAAGATTTGGAGAGAGAAAAATGTATTGTGTATATTGAAGTGAAACCTTTCACATATATGAGCACTTTTCCCTGTAATTATTATTTCTGAGCTTACGGTTATTTATTTTACATGCTGTGAGAAGAAGTGAAGGCAAGATAAACAGGAAAAACAGAGTGACATTACACAAAGGTCAGACCTATTACTTCGTCAGAGAGGTAGAAAGCACATTAGTGTTTAGACATGTGTCAAAGGATCCTTTATTAGGGCTGAGTTTGCTGCTTAAATGAAAACAAAAATTCATGTGTGGTAAAGATGTAGATGTCATGATACCATACTTCAGCATTGTGATTACCTGCCTTTTTCATTGTATATTTTTCTACCCTGCAATTTAATAAAGGTTGAAAGAGAGCCACATTTATAAAATATATAAAGACCTCATTCCATATTGATCAACATTTTCCAAATTTTAAGTCCTGTCCAGATCACATTGGAAGTGTTCTGTGAGTCTACTTCCTTTTAAAATTGCATTTTAATTGTTATCAATAATTTGTCCATGTGTGTGCCTTTGTGTGGGTATAGGCACATAAGTGCAATGCCTGCAGATGACAGAAGAGGGCATCAGGTGACTGGGTACTAGAGCCAACTGTGAGTTGTCCGACATGTGTACTGACCTTCAAACCCTGATTCTAGGGAAGAGCAAGAAGTACTCTTAAACCCTGAACCATCTCTCCAGCCTTTGATTTCACTTTTTTAGAAATCTTATTGAAACAAATATGACTTTTATTGAGATAATTAAAAAATGTATCAGCATTATATATTCTGATATAGCATCCTAAAAAATGCATACTTTGTAAATTTACACTGAATTGAATTATGTTAGAATAAAGCAAACTTATCAAATTAGTTTAGGCTAAACCTGTACACAGAAAAATCAATTTATACTATACAAAGTTTTGAATTGGTATATAATTCAAATCTTTTTACCTCCATCATTGTGGTTACTGATATTTCTTTGGATATCCAATGTATTCTAGGAAACAAAATGTTTTGGAACGTTGCATATCTGTTTAATGTAAAACTGTTTCAGTAGGATTTGCCATCTTGACTTCTGAACATGCAATTCACTTGATTTTACTTGAATTTGGTTTTCATTACTTTTCTGATGCTGTGATGAAACATCATGACCAAGGTATTATATAGAAGGAAATGTTCACTTGTTCTATAGTTACAGAAAGAAAATACTCATCATGTCAGGGAGCAGCAAGCATGGCTGCTTGAGCAGGATGGTGAGAGCTCACACCTCCACATGGAAACACAAAACAGAGAGAGCAAGCTGGGAATAGGGCAAGACATTTATCCCTCAAACTCCATCATCTGTGATGAACTGTATAGTTTTGTTTTTTCTTTGTGTCTGATTTATTTTTCTTGTTTTTATTTTGTTTTTTTTTTTTTTTTTTTTTTTTTTTTTTTTTTTTTTTATTATTATTTTCTTTATTTACATTTCAAATGCTATCCCGAAAGATTCCCATACCCCTCCCCCCACCTCTGTTCCCCCACCCACCCACTCCCACCACTTGGCCCCGGCCTTGCCCTGTGCTAGGTCATATGGAGTTTGGGAGACCAAGGAGCCTCTATTCCCACTGTTGGCCGATTAGGTCTTTATTTTGTTTTTAAGAGAGAGAAAATAATGAACATGAAATTAGATTGTAGATAGTAGGATCCTGGGAAATTTCAAAGAATTTGATAAAAATACATGCATGAAATTCTCAAAGAATAGATACAATTTTAAAAATGTTTAACATTGGTGTTCATTATAAAATATTTTTTAGTCTAGACATGTGATAACACATTATATGTTTGTGTGTTCGTGAATATATAGAAAGGTAGATTTTACATGTTTAATATATTTTAACTTGTTAACCGTGTTTTAATGGTCAAAAATTCTACTTCATTGCCAGGTAATCAACTCAATATTATCCCAGTAGTGCCAACCCTCTGGGAGATGTGAATGCTAGTTGCCTTAAATGCTATGCTTTTGTTGAATGCTGACATTGGTTCTTCTTGAATAAATACATCCTAGAAAATAGGAAAGTTTCTAATATATCAATCAACTACATGTTGTAATAAAAATAGTGTCATTCTTCTACAATCTTTGTCTTGTTTCCTGATTCTGTTTCCAGGACAATAACTGTGACCAAACCTTCTCTGGGGAAATTGCTCCAAAATTTCGGAATTCTCCAAAATCTCCCAGGATCCTATCTACAATCTAATGAATTTAGAATACTTAGTTCTCAAAAGTGTGGTGAAACTTGGAGGAACCCAGAGTTCTGAACATGGCAAGATTCAATCGGTTTACACTTACCACAGTTAATATTGAGCTTCTTTAGATACTTCGCTTGCTTATTTTTCTATATTATACATGTTGATACAGCTTTTGTCTTATTAATCTTATTTTTGTTATTATTTTCCTTAATTTATTTCTTCACTTTACATTCTAATCACAGCCCCCTCCCTCTTCTCCTCTAAGTCCCACCCTCACACTCCCTCCCTCCATTTCCTCTTTCCTTTCTTCTCTGAGAAAGGAATGCCTTCCCCCACCCCCACCCCCCACCTTGCCTTGCTCTTTCCAAAGAGCTCCAGCACCTCAAGTCACAGAAGGACTAGCAGTATCCTCTACCTGAGTCCATACAAGGCAGCCCAGTTAGGGGAAAAGGATCTCAAAGAAGGCAACAGAGTCAGGTCCTGCATCCCCCATCCCCACTCTACTTGTTGGGGAACTCACATGAAGGTCATGCCACATATATGTAGGGTACCTATTTTAGATGAGATTTTATAAATATTTCATTTTCTAAAACATCCTTCTGACACTTAATATATTCCACACCTGAATTTTTACTGAAACATTGCATTTTATCACCACTCTACAAAGATCAATCAGCAAGCCCAGTGCTTCTTAAATATCCCCAGTTTTGCTGAACTGTTTCTTGTTTAAAATATGCTCTGTATATTTATCTCCAGGAAACTCCATCCTTGTATCCTTGCTCTCTCGATACCCACTAGTTGAAATTAAACCTCATTTCCTCACATCTGCCATAGAATGTATTTATAACTTAGTTATCATTCTTACCATAATCTGCCTGTATTTAAGAAAATTCTAATTATTCTAGTTCCTGCATAGAACAAAGAAGTAGAGAAGGTCATTATTCATGTTCTTATCACTTGAAACTCTTCATAGAACTTTGCATAGAGCTTTGTAAAGTTTTCATTTTAACAAATAAGTTATTTTTATTAGAATAAATCATCATAGAATGTTAGCTTATCTCTTATTTATGCAAATTTACATATTATTTTTTTTCTTATCTCTTTACTTCTCTGTGTCAAAAGTTATTTGCTTAAAGTTTGCCTTTTTCCCCTAGAAATAAGAAAATTACATTTATTCATTTGTGTGGGGCGCAGTGAGTGTGTACATCCCAGGGCATACCTCTGAGGGTCATAATAAAACTTTCTGATCTCAATTCTCTTTCTATGGTTGGGAGTACTTAGTATAAAACCCAGATGACCTGTGCCTTAGCCCCTGAGCCACTTTGTTGAAATTTGTCTTTCTTTACCCAGTCCTATAACTTACTCAGATAGCCTGATTTCGAACACTTTCAGAAAGCTCTAGTTTACTCTTCTGTTGAAATATGTGCCATTCATTCTAACATGCCTTATTATTCGGATTACTTTTTGATTGTCTTTAAACTTAAATTCTTTTCAAAAAGTACATATTGTTCATGTTTTCAACTTAAATTCTTTTCATAAAAGATCCTATTGTTCATGTTTCAACTCTTCCCAGACCCTCTCCACTTTCCTATCAACCCAATTTCATACACTTCATTCTTCTCTTCCTTCCCTCTGCCTCTCAATCACATGAACATAAAAACAACANACCCAATTTCATACACTTCATTCTTCTCTTCCTTCCCTCTGCCTCTCAATCACATGAACATAAAAAAAACAGAAAAAAAAAAAAAAAAAAAATCCAAAATCAATAAGTCAAAATATGCCTGCATAAAATCAATCATCTCCACCTGGGAGTAAAAACAAAAACAAAAACCAACCAACCAAACATAAATTCCACCACGGAGTTCATTTCGAATTGACGACTTCTGGCACACCTCTTGGAAAACATCCACCTGAGAGTGGATGTCTACTGAGCCTCAGCTAGTTTCTGAAGACTACTGGATGCCTTGCCAAGTGTTTCTTATTTTGTCTTTGTAAACGCTCCCTTCCTTTTATAACTTAATTTTAAATTTCTCCTTTTAGATTTTCATGTGTGTAAGTGATGCACAGTGATATATACAAACCTTTCATGTCTTTTCAACTCCTCCTGGGACCCTCATGTCATCTCTCACCCAAGTTTGTCTTTATTTAACCAACAAAATATAATTAATGTTGCCCACAAATCCACTGGAACAGGGTGTTTCCTTTTTGTCCTGGTGTCACTGAAACTCATTGGAAAGATACTGTTTTCAAGGGTTTGCATGTTTTTCTTGTGGTTAAACGAAGTCAACTGTTAAAATACATTTTAGTTTTGTTTCTAAACCTCTCCATAGCTTCCTACAACCCTATTAAATCTTCTGTTCAGTTCAGAAATTAACATGTCTTTATTCCCATCCATAATTTCTCTGTTTGTACTTTCTCTTGTGTCTTTGTTTTGTTATAAATGAATTGTCAGAATCATAATAATAATAAGCTCTAACTATCTGTTTTGAAGATGTGATCAGTACATTATGGTAGGGTTCATTGAAATTGTTCATTTGTTGTTAAAACATTTATGTCCAGAATTGTCTTCATAAATTTATATCCCTAAACATGTTTTTGCATTTTTCATTTGATCTTCATTTTCATGGGCATGAGATCTTTCTTTGAGGAGCAGGTTGTGTTATCATGTCCATTACTACAGGTAGCACCATGGTGTTTAGTTATAGTTCCTTCCTGAAGATGAGCCATTGACTTTTGTTGTTATTATCATGTTATCTGGGCTGCCAATGCTATATATTAACTATCAAAATATTTGTAATTCTGTAATATGATTCTATTTTGTATGTTGATGGATAAAAAATAGTAAGATTCAAGTTTGTATATCTGATGTTTAATGTCAGTTTAGTATTTCTATGTTTCCTCATTACTTATATTAGATAAATAATGTTTCTCCATCTGATCCATTCTATTGTAAATATCTTCAGAAAAAAAAACAATAGCTCCCACTAGAGGTGTTTGGCTTAAAAGAGGGAAATGTTTGGGTGAAAACATGTAGATTCTAAGTGTTGGATTTGCCTTCATATTCTCTGTTTGACTAGCATATGTGGGAAGGAAGCTGAAGTGATGGAGGTGATATATTTAATCAAATGTATTGCATTCCCTTTTAATTTACAGGGGTGCTGGAACTGCTAAAATTCTAAAACCTTTCTGCAGTTCTTGGTAGATGTAACAGGTGAGTGGATACTTGCTAAGGCTGACATAGTTTATAGCAATGTAATTATGATAATTTAACACAACATGAGTGAATTTGACATTTTGTTTTAGAGACTTGATAATTTCCAGTGCCAACTACTCAACTTTTAAAAATTTAGTAGGTTGTAGAAGGCTGCCTAGTGAAAACTGCTGTTATATTTTAAAGCTATTGGCGAGCAAACTGAAACAGCTGCCACGAGTATGACAAATATGAAGCAAATTCTGTACTTGCACAGAAAAAAAAACACTAAGAAGACCAGGAAAGGAGAATATACTCTGCAGATATTTTTTTTTCTTACTTGTTTTCACTATTAAAAACAAAACTACATTGTTTGGTTTGCCTTGTAAATTGTGGCAAGATTTTTAAACCATCAAATAGACACACCCTTTCAGTGTATCTATTACAAAATTTCTGATACAAAAGTATTACTTAAGACAAAATAAAAAAGCAAAATACATCACTTAAAATCTGCATATATATTTATACATACATAGTTTGTTTGAAATGTAGTACAAGCATACATCTTGTTAGTCTAAGAGCTATATGAGCTGAATAAGTTCATAGAAAAAAAAAACAACCAACATATGTATGTGTAGGTCAATTGAATTTTGTTTAAAATTTAAAATTGATTTTTATTATACTATTTACATCGTAAAGAAAAACTTACTGTTATTTATATAGAATTGTCATTACCTACTCTTCATATATTAAAACTTGAAGAATATTTCTTTCTAAGAAAATGTTACTGTCTATGACACTGCATCAAAGTGAAAATATATGTAGTGCACTTAAAAATCACATCTTTAATTTTCAAAACTCCACAGTTTTCACAGTTTTCATAAAAAATGCTGCTTCATACACACACACACACACACACACACACACACACACATACATATGTAAGGTTAACTTATCATTGGAAAAATAATAACAGCAAAAATAATTTGTCATTTTTAGAACAATATAAAATGTATACGGCATTTGAAAGTCTAGTTTAAATACTTTTAACAATCTGTACATAGTTTTAAAGGGCTATATCTCCCTTGTTTCAAACATAATCCCTGTCTATCTTGTATCATTGTTTGATTTTTATTATGCTCATCAAAGGTTTTCTACATATATTTTTCTTACTGACATACTTCTTTGCCTGTGCAGTATTGTCTGATTAGCAATCTACACTTTTTCTCTTGGTTATACAATCTATTCACTGATGCAGATCATTCTTGATTCATGT
This sequence comes from Mus pahari, assembly GCF_900095145.1. Classification (NCBI taxonomy): domain Eukaryota; kingdom Metazoa; phylum Chordata; class Mammalia; order Rodentia; family Muridae; genus Mus; species Mus pahari. The sequence continues at coordinate 15,114,917 of NC_034606.1, read as the reverse complement.
CTGTACATTTTCAGTTCCATAAACACATAACTGTGCTTCACTATTAAATAACTTGAAAAGCTCTTGAAATGAATTTAAACATCATGAAGTACAAATGCAACTCTTGATTTTCACTTATTGAGATGAAGGATATTGAAAGTATTTTTTTAACATTTATATATTGATCTTGTAGCCATCTGTCTAATTAAAAAATGAAATTTTCTTTAATGGTTGTTTTTCCCCTAATTTTTCACTCTAGTTCTCAGCACTGAATTTTGCACTGTGTATGATTAAGGCTTGCTATGAACCTTGAAATTTCCCACTTCCAATTTAAAACAGTGGAACGAGGATAACAGTTTGTTATCCTTTTTCAGTAAGATATAAATAAAATTTTCAAGTAATTAATATTAAGTATTTTATGGTAGCCTATTTGCTTCTATTCTTACATCTATAATTTCATTTAATTTTGAGTATTTTTTTGTGGAGAAAATTTTATTTATTTATTTATTTATTTATTTATTCATTTATTTACATTCCAAATGCTGTTCCCTCCCCTGGTCTCTCCATCACTATGTCTCCTCCCCTCAATCCCCGATCCTCTGAGAGGGTGGGAACCCCTGGGTATCCCCCCACCCTGGCACACTGAGTTTCTGCCAGAATAGGTGCATCCTTTCCCACTGAGGTCAGACCAGACATGTCAGCCACGAAGACTAAGGTCTGCTTCGTATGTGTGGTGCGTGGAGGAATGGTTCCAGCCTGTGTGTGTTCTTTGGTTGGTGGCTCAGATTCTGAAGAGCTCCCAGGGGTCCAGGACTGTTGTGTTTCCTTTATTGCTTCAATTTCTATTTTTAGGTTTTGGATTATTTTATTAATTTCCTTCAGCTGTTTGATTGTTTCCTGTTTCTGGCCTCTACCTTTTTGATTGTGTTTTCCTTTATTTCTTTGAGGGAATTATTTATATCCTCTTTAAAGGCCTCTATCATCTTCATGATGTGAGATTTAAGGTCAGAATCTTGCTCTTCAGGTGGGTTACAGTATCCAGGGCTTGCTATAGTAGGAGAGCTGGGTTCTGATGGTCCATGTTATATTGTCTTCTGGTGAATATGTTCTTGTGCTTGCCTTTTGCCATCTAATTGTCCCTGGTGTTGGTTGGCATGAGTGTCCCAGATTAGAGTAGCCCTCCTGGGAGGTAGGTAGAGCTGTATGCCTCAGGTTTCAGCAGACCTTTTTAGCTGTGGGTTTTAGCTCTGTGACTGGAAGTAAAACAAAAATGATGTGTTTTACATGTTTTATTATGATGCATGCTTACAATGTTCAATAATCAAATTAGGATTTTTGTGTTTTCAAACATTAAATTAATTTTATGTTAGAGTTTTATCCTCACACTGATATTTTGAAATGTATGTTATATAGCTAATTGTTACTCTATTTTTCTGAGAAAAAAAAATAGGTAATTCCTAAATAATATTTGTCCTTCAAATTTTGCATGTTTGCAAGTTTGTACATCAAAATTCAGAGCTGATACTTTTATGAAACTGGTTTCATGTAGTTTTAGAAGTCATAACACTTATAATTCAAACACTATAGTTGCATAGGAAATTATTTATAAATTTTATAAACGGAGTGCACTGTGAACACACTCTTTATGAGTGTCATAGTTCCTATTAATCAGATTTATTTATCAATTTTTAAGGAAGCAAAGTAACTTAAAACACAAGGCATATTGATTTCACAGTTAATGTGCAACATACATAGGTTAATTTTCCTGTCATCTTGACTTTCTCAACATTAAACTGAAGGTGTTATTTTAGACATATACATATATAGATAGATAGATAGATATAATATCAATAACTCTTGCTCATATGATACGTTGCAGTGCTATTTGCCTTCCATTGATAATTACACTAAGCATACTATGGATATTTGTTGAAGTAAATATAGGTGAATATCTTTGTACTACAAAATATTCATTTGCAATGTGAATTTTTTATCTTCCTAGCAACTTAGCACATTGGCCCTTCCCCCAATTCACTTTTTAAAACTCTTGTGCACATTTGCTGTGGTAGCAGTGGGGAAGATATCAGACTTCAGATTTGTTTTGATGATTGTTTTGGCAAACTTTCTTTTGGTTTCAAGTGAATCCAGAATTTGAAATGACACAATACTCAATATTTTCAGAAGTCGTCCATAGCTCAACCAACAATCATAACAAAAATATGGAAATACTCCAAATCCATGAATTGTTTTCCTTTCTTTCAGCAGTTTTTAAAATTAAAGATGATTCATGTCCTGATCATGGATGTATTGAAGGATTTTAAAAAACTCTATCAACAACACTGTTGAATAACACCATGTCTTTTTTATTTAAATTTTAACAAAACCTGGTATTTTGCCTCTCACAGACACATCAAGCTGTCATTGATGGAAACTAATTAAATCCTATTTATTTTAAGTTTTAAGTGATATAAACTTTTAAAAGTGACTAAGTGTTCTCTTTCCTCTCTATCTTCCCCCACTCATTCTGCCCCCTCTTCTGTTGGGTTCACTGAGAAATGAGGGGAAGATTTGATGGAGACAACCATATTTAGAGCTGTGTGGTCCAAGGTCTCTCACAGCGGAGGGAGGAAATGGCCCTCTAAAACATTGAGCAATGCTTATAAGAACTTAGAGACTGAAATAGCAAGAAGAGGGCCCGCACAGGTCTGCGTCAGATCCTGTGCACAAATACTATAGTTTTCCACTTACTTCTTTCCGTGAACTCTTTAGTGTGTGAACGAGTGGGTTTTGATTCATGTGCCTGCTCTTGGGGCTTTTTTATTTTTCTGTTTGCATGTCTTGTCCAACTTTGATGTGATTGTTTTTCTTTTTTATATTTCAGTTTTCTATGTTTTGTTGTTACCTCTTAGAAACCTGTTCTTCTCTATGTAAAGTCTGAAAGGGAGTGGATTTGGAGAGAGAGAGGAGAGGAAAGAAGAGAAACTGGGAAGAGAAACTGTATTCATGTTACGTTTTATTATAGAAGAATCTATGTTTAATTATATCATGCAGTTCATTAGCCAGTTAGGTTGTGCTTATGAAAACTTGAACCACTTTCATCAAAACATACCATGGTAATAATTGAAGCAGTGTTTTCACCTCGAATGAAATCACTAAAACTAAAAAAAGGCACTATCAGATTTTCAGATTTTATTTCAAGTAAAAAATTGTATTTGACATTCTGTGTTCCATATTAGATTGTTTGCTTCTTTAATATAAAATACTTAGTTTTGTAAATGATTTAAAAGTATTTGTCTTATAATTTGCTTACAAACTTTTAAATATTGACTAGATAATTTAGTTTACTGTCTCTATTAGTTACTAGTTCATCAATATTATTTTGCTTCGTTTTATATTTTCAGTTGTTTGTGATGCTGCATATACACACATGCAAATGTGAGAGCCACTGTATTCTGAACCCAAATTGAAGATTTAGATCCTGATAATTTTTAAATAAATTTGAGCATTTAATTTTTACTTAGAGTGATATCCACAGCTATTTTGAAAGTTTAAGATAAAACTACTTACTTAATTCACTGTGAACTTTTCCATTGCTTAGAACAGTTTTCAAAGGAATCTTTGTTAAGTTTTGATTTTTAAAATATTTTATATTTAATATTCAAATATAAACTCATTAAGTGCTTTAAATCACATGAGAAAACACAATTTCAATATGTCATTAATGATATCAACTTAGAATAAACATCAGTTGAGGGTTAGTTCTTAAATAAGACATTAATACCACACCCTCAAAGGATCAAGAAAGGGGAAAAAGAGAAAGAGCAGAAAGTAGGACTGTAAGATGGGGGGAGAAAAGTGGGTGAATTTTGTCTTCTCTACAGTATATAGCTATTGCCACCATGAATTCTCCATGTCTGTCCAGTGGATGACTGTAGCAGTTTGGTACAACAATGGCATTAGTCAGTTATGGATGGAGGAGGGACTCAGTGGACTTAAATGAAATCTTCCAAAAGGATGAACAAGTGAAGGAATGAAGACTGCTGTGACATCTGCAAATATATCACTGTCTTCTAACTCAAAGAAAAGCTTCCATTCTTTACTTGTCACCTTTGGAGATTCATAGCAAGTATGTTTTGTTCAAAATGTAGTATACTCCATTTGCTGAAAAGTAATTATCGCCCTTCTTCCCACGTCCTATTGTTAACCTGTATATGCCCAAGGACTAATAAGTCAATAAAAAGAAGTGTTAAATAGTCACTCTCTGTGGCAATAACAACCGGAATATAATTATTTTAAGAGAAATAATCTAAGATAGAAAGTCAAGAACCATATAAATTATCCCTATGTGAATTTAAATGGTAGACTTCATAAAAATTGAGTATAAGATTGTACTTAACAGGGCTTCAGGGCATAGGAAGAAGAGGGATTTGTGGAACAATTGCTTAGTACTCAGATGTTAGAAAACAGCAGGAAGCTCCAGGGACTGCATCCTGTATAGCTCACAAATTTAGAAAAGGGTCTAGTTGTCATCACAAAGAAATGACAGTGTGGGAGGGGGACAGTAAGTGGGATGTCAAGTGAATAAGTAAAAGTTAAAATTAAATTAAAATAAAAGAAATGACCATGTTTGATGAAATAGTTATTGTTGTAAAATATCCCCATGCATCAAAATTGCAAATGTTGCCCTACAATGAATGTAATTTCTTGCTTTATGAAAATTTAATACAATTAAAATAATAACAAATAAAATAATTTTAGATACTGCTCTTCAGAAATAACTTTCTAAAATAGATTATATGTCTTTGCAAAACATTTAATATTGTATCTTATGTGACTGAACTAGCTGTGTAACACATTATTATAGAATAATTATATTTAGATTTTAAATCTATAATTGTCCAAATATTGATCCATTTTTGCCATTAAACCAAAGTAAGATAATAAATACATAACAATTAAATAAATGTCAAAATGTTATGTACCATGTTATTTTGAACTAATCAAGACTGAATTTATAAGTCTAAAGTTGACCAATGATCTATTTTATAATGAAACCAAAATCAGTTAACAATTGAGTAAACATAGTTTCAGAAAGAGATGGATTATAAAAAAAGCGATTATTTTCTGATCTTTTATTAATTAAGTATAATTTTAAAAAGATTGCCACTTCTGTCCTGTTTCTGATTGTTCTGTCTCCTACATGTGTGATTATGTGTCTATGTGATAAGCAAGCAAATCTCAGGTCGAAAGAAGATACCAATAACAGAGCATTTGCCTCCCACACAGGAGACCCTGATTCCATCCCTAGTTCAAGACAACAATATTAACAAAAAGACAAAGACCAAATAAGCATGACCCACAAATATTGCTTCAAGATCCTTAATCTATATTGTATTTAATATTAATATTTGATGACTCTACATTAGTTTTCATATGTGCAGTTACCTAAATTGGGGTGAAGATTAAATATAGCCGTTCATACCAAGCAAAATGTTTTTGGCATTTCTATATAAAAGAAAGAGAAGAATCTTGGCAATTATGGAAGTAAACAATTACACTCCTTTTAAAAATTGGTATGGAAATGCATAGGGGGAGGCAGCAGTTCTTATTAGACACATACATCTAAATGTGGACTTAATCCGTTGATTTCTTTTTTTTACTGATAGTCTTCCCTTTAAGATTAATTTACAAAACAGCAACAAAATATTAATGATTCATAGTCAGTCATACTTTCTAATAAGTGGATTATTTTACTTTATGGAAAGCAAATATGTTTCTGGGTTAATATTCATACAGAATAGTCAATTCTCTCATAAAAAGCTGTAACAACTTAATATACTCTAAATTGTTTTCTCCCCCTTCCCTGCCTCTTCTCCCAAACCTCTACTTCCACTGTCCTCCTCCTCCTCCTCCCCATCTCCCTCTTTTTCTTCCTCCTCCTCTTTCTCCTCCTCCTCTTCCTTCTCATCCTTCTCTTCTTCCTCTTCCTCATAGAATTTTTTTTTTTTTTAGATTAGGACGGACTTAAAACCACAGAGACCCACCTTCTCCTGGCTATCAAGTGCTAGGAATAAGGGCTTGTCCACCACACCCAGTAGCAGCCCTAAAGCTCATTTCTATAAAATATTTTAGTCATAATGGCAACACTATGAAGTAAGTTTTTTCCATGTTATAAATAAGTAGCAGGGACCTAATAACATTTAATAACTTGTCTCAGCTTACTGGTGTCGAGTTGTTGAAATAATATCGCAACTCATACCTTTTGATTTATTTTGATTTCTTAAAACTGTAAGTACTATTTTGCAAGCAAGAACATTTTTGAGTTAACAGGATTTTTACAATAGAAAAATTTATGTCACACATGGGATAAAATCCTTGAAGCATATTCTACTTGCAATAAAGGATTATTCCAAAGTAGGGAATGATAGTACATGCCTGTATTCTCAGCATTCAAGAGTCTGATATAGGAAAACAATGAATTCAAGGTTAGTACATAAGGCATAAGGCATAAGGCATACAAGGTCAGTGAGGAGTACAGACATAACATAAAAATAAGAACAAAAGAAAAACTATCATCAGGTCTGTAACATAGCATAACATCAAATATCATGTGGACAATAGCAATGATAATTTGAACTCATAGATTTTAGATTTCCTCTGCTCTGATTCCATGAAGTCCATAAGTACAGAGGATAAACACTATTTATTTGTATTTTAATACATTTTTATAGTAAAGAAGCATTGTGTCATAATTTTGAGAAAATGTAGCTAACTCATTTGAATCAACTTAGAATCAAACTGCTTACTGAAGTCTGAAGCTTTATAGTGATCCCATTCTAACTCAGAATCAATATCTGTGTTGTCTTCTTTCGTTTGCTTATTGCTTTGAGTGTGTACTGTAAGGGTGTGTTCAGATGCACATGCACGTTCAGGTGTATGTGGAAGTGAGATTTTCACATCAGGATAATCACCCTCCATTACTTTCTCACTTTATTTTTGACTCTCACTGGAAGTGGAGCTTCACATTTCAGCTAGATTGGCTGGCCAGTGACTCTGCCGATCCCTGCCCCTCCCCCAACCAACACAGAAGTTACAGGCCAACCCACCATTCATTCTCTAATGCGTTCAGGAACTCTGCTCTTGGAGTCTCACATTTGTGCGGCAGTCTTTTTACATATGGAATCATTTTTCTCAGCCTTCATGCCTCAATATTAACAGAATTGGAGCAATATAAATAGTCTTTTTCTAATGGCTCCATTTCATCTTTTGATGAAAACACAGTTATTTGATCAAGGTTTGGGTCAGAAAACATGAACAACACAGATTTCATGGTTTGCTAAACTTTAGCTTAGCTGTTCTCTAAGCTTATTGGACAATAGTGTGGCTCAGGGTGCGGGCTCTGGTGGGAAGATTCTTGGTTTGTGAAGAATAAGTCAACAAAATTACAGGCGAAAATCAGATTCTGCCTGCAATAACATATTTTAATTATTATTTATTACTTTATTTAATTTCTCTGCAAAGAAAAGACACATAGAATTGCTAAGCTTCAATTCGGCTTACATACTTGTGTACTATGACTGGATATAGTGTTTCTATATATTAAGCCATTCATTTACCTTGTTAGGTCAGCCAACTATTTTTTCCACTAAGTTTTATTTCTCTAATTTTCAAACTAATAAAGAAGATCTTATGATCTTTATGATTAAAAACTAGTTCTAAGTTACTATGATAATGCTTAACCTCTGCCTTGGTAGGCATTGCCAGAGAATCTTAGCTCGGAAATCTTAATCTTTGTTGTGCGAAGACAGCTAAACATGACACTTTCATTAAAGATGGAGTATAACCAAGGGACATGAAGTACTTGTGCATCTGGGGCCACTAAATTTTCAGTAAAAGGTATCTGAAAAGGTGTCCAGTGAGATTTTTTTTTATAGATTGATTTTAAACAGTATGTAAAAACTTAATACCCCTTGTCAATTTTTTTATTGGAAATTCTCAGTGAATGAATGGAATTCTATAGTGTATCCAAGTGAAACAGATGATCATAGTTACGTCCATAGAAGGACAGCCTCACAATTACCTCATTTCAATTTTAGATTTTGCTTTCCTTTCACCACATATGCAGGCATATTTCTTAATTCTCTTTCATCGACTATGAAACTTTTGTAATTTAATGCTTTTGTAAAATAAATTTCTTTAGCAGAATATTCAAAGTTCAAAACACATTAAATACCATTTCAGGCCAAAGTAAGCATTGTAGAAGGTCAAAGAGATCATTGCACAGACAGGAGCCCATAAACTCAATGATACTATGGATATTTTCAAAATGTATAATTCACCACTTTACAGTTCATACACCCACAAACTCTCAGATTCTCCTCCCTGTCTTTGACTGCCTCTCTCTTTCTCTATTTATACATACATCTATATGTAAAGTTAGAGAAACAGTATTTTGCTTGATACATTTAAGCATTTAATAAAGGGCAATGTTGTATGTTACTTTGAATAATCATACTTAATAAATTTGGTATATACCAATGCCAATTCTATTTTTTTGTAGAATGCAGTGAAAAACAGTAAAGATACCATGTCTTCCATTCTTTGTTTGTTTGTTTGTTTGTTTGTTTTTGATTATTTTCGAGACATGGTTTCTCTGTGTAGCCCTGACTGTCCTGGAACTCACTTTGTAGACAAGGCTGGCCTCGAACTCAGAAATCCACCTGCCTCTGCCTCCCAAGTGCTGGGATTAAAGGCATGCACCACCAGTGCCCGGCCATGTCTTCCATTCTTATATATAAGGAAACAAAATCATTTGTCTTATCTATCATCTATGTATTTATCCTTTATCTATCACCTACCTAAGATCTATCTTCTTTCTATTATTGATCATCTAACTTTATAATCTCTCATTTTCCTTCTCTTCATCTCACTATTTTTCACATACATTCTATCTATTTCTGTCTCTCTATTCTATATATTTACATTAAGCTTCTGTTGCCTCCTATCAGGCTACATTTCTCAGACACAGTTTCATTATTTGGTTTATTTGATGTGCCTTGCACTCAAATTTCCTGGAAGGCTGTTGTTGAATTCTTATTTTTTAAAAATGCAGTGAAATGTTTATGTTTCTGCAAGTAAAATTTTATCAGAAAGACTAAAAATGACCTCTTGTAAAATGACTATTGTCACTTCTCTAGATAAAATTCTTTCTTTTGTCTTAGCATTTGGATACAAATCTATCATAACCCTTGTCACTTGCCTCTTTTTGATCATGCTGAACACTCCAATAGTATACATTTCATCTTAAAATAATTTTGAAGTGTCACAATTAAGCACAGTCTTATAAAGTGATAGATAATAGTGAACATTTTAAAACTAGGATTAATAGGCCTTTTTTAAGAATTGTACCACCATTATATTTGAAATATCCCTTCCATGTTTTGAAAATTATTTTCATATTTGACCATTTTATCATACACATCTTCTGGCACAACTCCTCATACTTAACTTGACTAGTGATGACAATGTTTAAAATATATCTAGAAATTTTAGTCCCTAATAACATAATTCACTTTAACTTCTCCAAAACATATGGACATCTTCTAACTATCCACTCAGTAAGGCTGAGAGCCCTCCCTTAGAATGTGACCATGTTAAAGTCTTTCCAATGCATGAAAGGCAACTGCTTCTTGTTATATCCTATGCCATTGGCTGAAACTGCACAAACCTCTTTAGTGGTGGGGAGGTGACCCTAACAGTTATTTTGGTTGATGTTTATTCATGATGATATTTATTTATTGTACTTTATTGAAAGATTAATTTAGCCTGATTCTAGTCCTGTGTTCTACGCCACCTACACTTGTCTTCTGCTCAGAAACTGTCTTCACTGAGATATTTCTCATGGTGTTTCTTCAGAATCTGATTTAATTTTTTTCCTTAGGTCATTTCCATGCTTTCACATGACAACTACCTTGCTTGTAAATCATTTAATATAATTGATGTTTTCTTAATTTAATGTTTGTAATTTATGAAAATGACATAAGTGTACTTTTCAGTTACCAAACATTTTCAAGAGTATTGCTGGCAGACAATGTGCTTACACTGATTGATGATAAAAGGGTGATGTACTTTTAAGAAACTTGTCCAATTATACATTTTTTTTAGAATGACAAAAATATAATTCCAATCTCTTTCTTTCCATGTAAAAGAACATGTTTGCTGGTAAATAAATTCTAGTTCTAGTTGGAGGTATTAGATGCATAGCATCTGATTGCATAATGTTATGCTAAAACTTTTTAATAATAAAAATATATGTATGATAATATTAAATATATTTTAATGTATATGTCACTTATAGAGAAAGAAAGCTTATTATTGCTTCATGATGTAGCTAAGATAAAGGTCTTCTGCAATGTATTAAATGAGCATCAAAAGCTCAGTCTGAAAATCTTATAGAATATTTATAATTTAAATTCCTCATATGATAAATAATCTTCATTAAATAAATAATTTTGTTTTAATTATTCTGTCTCTGCCCTGTTTGTGATATACACACAATGCATATACTTTTGTCTATTGTTTTTGAAGTTATAATATAATTACCTCATTTTCCCTTCCCTTTCCATCCATTAAACCTTTTTACATACCCCTCCTTGCTTTCTTAAAAATCCATGAATCCTTTTTTATTAATTGGCATTACATATATGTATTAATTGGGGTTACATATATGTATTCCTAAATATAATCTGCTCAACCTATACAATGTTATTTAAATATATGTTTTTGGAACTGGTCATTTGATATTGGGTAGCCAATTGCTAAACGGTTCCTTGAAGCTACTTCTTTCTCCTCTCAGCATTGCTTAGTTATTCTTAGTTCTTTATGTAGGGTGTAGTTCTCATTATTTTTCAAGAAAACTTCTCTTTCAAACAGGAGTCATTGTAGAAAATCACAACTAATCAAAAGTCAGAGTTGTGCAGCCCAGTACCAATGAATACATTTACAAAATAATTCCCACATATAAGGTTCACAGGACACTGTGGAAAAGAGGATGAAAAGATAATGAGAACCAGACAATTAGGGGGGTGGCTATGGAGTTGTGTCTCCTAGTAATTTTAGAAGTTACACCCAAAACTGGGATCAATATGATTATCTAATTATGAGCTGAATAAGAACAATGACAATAGGCATGTCAAAGTGGATGGAGGGGAGATCAGTCATTTTTCTTAAATGACAAAATGAATGTCAATGTGTGTCTGTTTATTTTCTGATCTTTAGATGAAAACCTAGGCTTTCAGTATGAACCTATTGAGCCATCTTCCCAGACACTCCAAATACTTTACATGTGCTCTAAGCTTTCATTTTTATTGTTCATAGAGCATTTGTAAATATAGACACATACTTTAAATGATATAGACCTATTTTGTTTAGAACATAGACTGTTGTCATGTAGTAAGTTCTGACTTGGAATTCAAGCCTCTCAAATGTTTATAGTCTAATTATGAGTCACCACACTGGATAAAGCATATGGGTAAAAAGTTAGCTCATTTTCATTTTGAGAAAAATGTACTGCACACTACAACAATTTTAGAGACCCTACCACAAATACTTTTAATAACTTATTAATGTGTATAATACTAAAGAAGTTATTGATACTGAAATCTGTATATTCCTTAGGTTCAGTCACCAGCACCTAGAACATATTGATATATTTTCTCAATGATATTGATATGGGGAATCAGTTTGGTGTTTGTGTTTCTAGTTCCACTTTGTCACTAAAGCCAAAAGTGTAAAATAAGCACAAGAGACTTTTCCACCAACCAGCAGACCAACTACTCTCCCTCATGTCTCTGTCGGGAACAAATGGAATTCTATCATTTAGAGTTGTAACATCCTCTTTCTTGAACCACACAGAGATTTATCAGGGAGGAAATGTGGTCTCACAGATGAGATTAACCTTTGTCACCAAAACTTAAAAAAACAAAAAAAGGACTTCTACTTTTCATTAGTCTGGATGGATTAATCAGTTGCCAAAGGGTGTTACAAATAGGCATTTACTGACTAAACTGTTTTCCAATTAAACCTAAATAATCATGAAAATCAATCATATTTATGATTGGCTTCCTTTATTATGTAGAAGAGAAAAGTAGTAGAAAATATGAAGGTTTTAAACTTCACTCTAGTGGTGCTGTTTATGTTTCTATAATTTTAGTTTTCTTCCTTAAAGTTCCAGACCTTTGTATTCTTGAAACCACACACACACACACACACACACACACACACACACATGCACACACATGTACACAGGCATACATGAACACACACAAAATACACACATACATAACACACATACACATACTCATTTGCATGAGCACACACATGCACGTGCACAGTCAGACATGACCATATACATACACCACACATGTACTCATACATGAACACACACATATACACATACATGCACACACCACACAAACATGCACACAAATATCAACACACACACATACACACACACACAAGCAAACACACATCACATACTTAACTGACCAGTAATTTGTTTTGTGTTGATTCAAAAATCAACCATAATATGATTCCCTAGAGGGAAAATATGAGGTAAATCATTAGATTTAGAACTAAACTCTTGTTTTTCTTTTTACATGAGTGTTCTGCATTTTTCTGAGGTAACAACTTTTTATGAAGACTTTCAGAATTAGAAACAAGGAAATTATTTACTAGTTGTTTAATTATTCATCATATTTGTAATACAAAACAGTTTTTCATTAGTTAAAAAAACTACCATGAATCTTAGAGAAAAAGCCATGCTAAAATGGACACAGCTGTGGGTTTATTAAATCCAATTCATTCCTAATTTAGTAAGAACTCCCACTGATTCTAAAGATAGTTTTCCAGAGTAGGGACTGAAAAATTGGTCTTTATATTCAGAGGGTGCAATTGTATTTAATGCTTGGATAGTTATTCTATTCTCCTGTGAAGTCAATAGTGCACCTGGGTTGTAACTTAATGTTCAGAACCGAAACATGTTGCCTGACGAAAGCTAAAGGACAAAAAAAAAAACAAAACAAAAAAAAAAAAAAAAAAAAAAAAAAAACAAACAAAAAAACGAACTACCTACTTCAAAGTGATACCTCGTTAAGATACCACATCTTATTGTTATTTTATTTAATAGATCACTAGCAAGACTAATCATTTTACTCTTTTTACTATTATCTCACAACCCTTCCTTAAACTTACTTCCCCATCTGCCAAAGCATTTTGAAGACTCATATTTTCCCAAGCTTCACTCATAGAGAACTCTGACAGTATCAATACTGAGGCTAATCATCAATGAGATGATTAGGTCCAAAGTTTTCACTCGTATTATTATGTATCTTTGCTGGGTTATTAAATCACAGGACATGATGACTTTACTACCTGCTTCTTGAGTGTTGCCTTAGAGAGCTGATGTCTTCCTGTGAATGTAAGACTGAAAGGAGTATCAGTACACTAATTTTTTTTTACCCATTTTGTTCCTACTGCAGATGTCCTTGGCAAAATAACCTGTCTCTTCCCTGAAACACATTTTGTAGAAGTGCTCTTCAGACCCTTCCCGCTCAGTATTCAGAATACATTGATGCTGAATTGTTTAGCATCACTCCCTGTCTTTAGGAGCATATGATTGAATCTGACCAGCTAGCTTGGCAACTCTCTTTATAATCTTCTTATTTCATAAAATCAACCCAGTGGCTCACTTAAGTTTCCCTGTAAGGCAAGGAAATTGGTGTCATTCTGTATCAATTTATCAAGTATCCTCCCAGTTTATGGGCCTCCTCCTTGATACCTTCTAAATGTCAGATGCCAAATATTTATGTCTAATATTCCTCCTATGTTTACTTTAAAATATGAAAGCTATTTGAAGAAGTTTTTTTTTTTTGACTGTTTTCTAAAAAGAGAAAGAAGACAAGGAGTTGGATGGGTGCAAGTTGGGGTGGGGATCTGGAAGAAGTTGAGGGAGGGGAAATCGTGATCAGAATATATAGTGCAAAAATCACTTTATTTTTAATTAAAAATGAACGAAAAAGTACTATGTAAATTTTTAACTAATATTATCTCATATTCAAAGAGTCACATATCCTTCCACAGGAATCTCATTGCAAAACAACTTCTGATTAAGTCAAAGACACTGTACCACAAGTCTAAAAACTCATGATTGATCACTGGAAATCAATAGGTAGAAGGACAGAGGATGCTGCAAGCTGTTCTTTTAGTACCACATAAGTGCTATAGCACATGTATGCTCACACTACTCACACAAAACACTCAACAAGTGAATAAAAAATAAAATATAATTTTAATGACTAAAAAAGCCATTATTGTTTTCAGAGATTCATAACACTTGGTTGACAAAACATGTGGTTTTTTTCTTTTTTTTTCTTTGATATTTTCTTTATTTACATTTCAAATGCTATCCTGAAAGTTCCCCATACCCTCCCCCCACCATCGTGTGGATACTTCATTCCTCCTTAGAATAAGGAACAAAATACCCATGAAAGGATATAAGTACAGAGACAAAATTTAGAACTAAGATGAAAGGATGGACTATCCAGAGACTACCCCATCTGGGGGTCCATCCCATCATCAGCCACCAAACCCAAAACTAATGCACATGGCAGCAAGATTCTGCTGAAGGGACATGTAGTTTTTAAAAAAGAAAGAGCCATTCTAACCACAAATCAGGGCCTGAATCCTAATACTATTTGACGTATTCTGTAAGGATTTCTATGCAGAAAATTCTATTATGTTATTTTTTTCTTATGATTCAATTTTCATGCATATTATGTAAGGAGTATACACTTTTGGATAAACTCTTCTAAACATTTTGAAACACTTGCTCTCTAAGACACTCAGCTTGGGCCTTGATCTTACTGGGTTACACAGGCAGACTTGACTTCACAGCGTTACTACCCCAGTCTTCTCAGGAGCTGGGATTCTATCAGGGTACTGACAGACACTGTTTTGCTTTGCTTTTCTACTTGAAACACATTGACATTTGAGAATTAGATTATCTTTATAATTACTGTGGATGCAAAGAAAAATCATTTTCTACCTAGGGTTTAATTAAAAAAAATCAAGGCAAGTCAAAGTTAAAACTACATAAAAGATAAAAGACCTAATTAAAATAGTAGGACAATGATCACAGACCTTTCTCAAAAGAAGATGTACAAATGAGCATCAAATACCTGAGAAAAGTACTGACTCTCCAGTCACAACGAAATAGAAAAATTTAAAAACATCTACGAATAGGGTTGCACAAGTGTCTCTGTAGTAGAATATGGAGTTCTTTCTGTGTATACCCAAGAGTGGTACATCTGAACATCAGAGGAGTTAGACTGGGGACCATAATGAAACAATTTTTTTTTTTTAACAAAAATGAAAAAAATCATTTTTAGGTGTAATTGCTATTATAACAGATAAAAAACACTAATAAGAAGATTCAGGAAAGAAAAAGCATGCTACGTTTGAGTAAATATGGGCTGGTGTATTACTGTATGAAAGTGTAAAATGTCTCCAGAATCTTATAGAAAACTACCAGAAAATCATGCAATCCCACTACGTATCAATGTATCAAAGGAATGTTTGTCTGCACTTTTGTTTTTACTGCAGTGCAGTTTAAAATGGAGACTATAATAGCATGTCTACGAACAGATAAGTAGATAAATAAAACTGGTATATATTTTATAGTGCATATTATTCAGAATGAAGTCCTGTAAATTGTGACATGGTTGGGAATTGGTGGACAATAAGTTAAGTGAAATAGACCAGGAACAGAAAGACAAATATTGAATATTCTTGTTTATTTGTGGAAAGAAAATAATTGATTTGATAAAAGCATAAAGTCCCAGCCCTAACCAAATAGCTGGTAGCTCCTAGAAGAGAAAAATTAGTTTTTCTCTTTGGCGTGATACTAGGTATTCCATATATACGTCAGGGTGGCCCTCTTCAGGAATAGTTGGCCAACATAAAATGAACTCCCTGTTTTGTTTTGTTTGTTCGTTTGTTCGTTTTTCATTATTAAATTATTTTATTTGTTTATTTTCCAAATGTTGTCCCCTTCCAGTCTCCCCTCCCACAATTTTTCATCCCATCCTTCACCCCCTTTGCTTCTGAGAGGGTGCTCCCCCACCTAACCACTCACCCCTTCACCACACACCCACACCTACATCACCTCCTCCTAGCATTTCCCTTCCCTGGGGCATCAAGTTTCTATAGGATTAGGCACATCTTCTCCCACCTAAGCTAGGCAAGACAATCCTCTTCAACAGGGGTCTCTGACCTCAGTAAATGCTTGGCTGTAAGTATCTGCAGCTGTCTCAGTCAGCTATTGGTCGAGTCTCTCAGAGGACAGCTATGCTAGGCTCCTGTCTTCAAGCATCAGTTTTATTACTGCTTGGCATCAGTAATAGTGTCAGAGTTTGGTGCCCATCCATGGGATGGATCTTGAGTTATACATGCGGTTTATGCTTTCTAATCATTCTTGTTCTGGGTTTGTGTTTTTCTTTTTTGAAGAGTAAGAAAGGATTGAAAGTTGGCTGGGTAAAGTGCAGTGTCTAGGAGTGTTTGGGAGAGGAAAAGGCAGAAAAATGTGTTGTATGAGAAACTGAAAATAAATGAAATGTTTTTGAAAGAAGCAGGATTAGTAGGAGAGTAGAAGGAACAAAACGAGGAAAAGTTCTAGTGTCCTAGGGCACTGTGGTACAGGGAGCAAATTGGCTGGAACTCATAGACTATAAAGACTACCTCCAAAAAATCTCAATCATTTAAGGAGCTAAAACTGCTAATTTTTCTATTTTTCATTATATATTGAATACTTATAATGAATCATCTATACTCAACATGTCAACTTCTATGTAAGAAATCAATCACAAACAAAACTTGCATAGTCTGTTGATTCTCTTTCATTCTACATGTCCTTATTGTCTTCATCTAAGTACTAAGGATTTCCATATTTCCCTACTTGAGTGAGACTGCTGGCTAAAATTGTGTTCATATCAAGAGATTGAATGTGTTCACACAAACTGAGTGAAATCAGAACAAGTCCACTCTATATAATACTCACTGTACTTTGGCGAAAATTTTCCAAATTCAGAGACAACTTGTACATTTGTGAAACAAGATAATTTTAATTATGTAAAAATATATCAAATGAAAGGTCAAATATTTTCCTAAAGTTATCTCATGTGGCAATGCTTTGAACTGCCACATGAAGTATCACACTTCCTTATTTTATCATATGTAAATGAGAAGTATATCCATTTTCCTTCTTATACTATACTTTAGCATATATTCATTCATTTCCCTGTTCAAATTCTTTGTTCATTTTCTGGAGTTGTCTTTATTTAATATACTTCTTGGTTGGCAATAGAACAGGCTGGATTTTTTTTATCTGAATTGTTCACAAATAATTTTTCAATGAAGGTGAATCAACTCTCTAGATAATTTGTGTCTATTATTCAATTATATAATGTATATCCCTGTGAGAATATTCAATTATATATATGTAAATATATATATATGTATATTCTTCATAATAAGGAATGTATTTTTATTTTTCTACTTCTTTTAGTTTAAAAATGACCATGGAAGTTTTTGCTTTTAAACAAACAGTTTCTTTGGTATAGCACCTTTATTTTCTCTTTTAGTTTTTCCTCTTCCTCTTTGTCTTCAGTGAAAAAAAACTTAATATATAAATTTTCACTGAACATGAATATGATTATCAATGAAAGGAAAGAGTTCAAACATATGAACAGTTAGGTAGGAGTTTTGGCAATTTTTCTAGTTATGTTTTCACATGCACATATAGATGCACATAAACACAATACATAGCCTTCTTTTTAAATAAAGATATTAGCTTTTCATCATTAATTTAATTTAAACATGTAAATATTTTATAAAGTGTTCATTAAAATTAAAATATGGATTGTGAGCATGCATGTGAAATTTGTGAATAGACCAGTGTTTAAACTATAATTCACTATATGCTACACATATTTGGTGAATATACGTTTTCAACTAGGTTTTACAAGGATTCTATAATTTTTATGTAACTAGGGAGATAACTCCTCCTATTTTTTGTTTTTACTTTTCACCCATCAAGAAAAGCCCTGACTACACATCACAAAATTGATTGTAGGGTGTTGTCATCATATGAGAAACTATTCAAAATTACTGGTACAAAGAAACACATTTGTTTAGTTTGAAAAATGTGGAGGTTAGTTGGTATCTTCTAATTTTATCTAGACTTGATCACAGGACAATGAATTCACTCACAATCAGGAACTAGATAGCTGAATCTCACATAATTTGAATTTATGCTGAAATTCTACTGCAGCAGACCTGGTCTGCAGTGGTGGTTAAATTTTCCAGAATGAAGTAAAATTGCCTAGGTTTGCCAGGTCTATCCACACACCACTGGCCAAGAGAAAATACAAAAAGAAGAAAGTTATCTTTGTCCTTTCAGCAAAAAATACTACACTCATATAACAAAGTGTAGGCATATAGGCAGGGGTAAAAAAAATGGAACCATTAATACAACCCATCTTTTTTTTTTTTTCATCCTGAAAATTTATTGTATTTTAGTATAAGATACAATATTAATAAGCATTAGAAATGAGTTTGGGGCATTTTTTCAGATCTTTATTACTATCTAATACAGATCAACATATTCACTCATCACTGACTAATATCAATACAACCCATCTTAATTAACTCAATTGATCAAATGTCTTACAACTCTGAGCCTATAGAAAATGGGTTTTCTTTCTAGCATAGTAGAGAGACTAAATATAATATTATTGAGAGATATTCTTCCTCACTCTATTCCTTAAATACTCATTACTGTTTGGTACTCTCAAAGACACTTTTAAAATCTGATTGTATGAGTCAGACTCATAATTTTACTTCTTTGTATTGCTTTAGAGTATATATCAGTCACTGAAAATGTCATATCCTTCCTTCCTAACAGTTATGTCTGAATTTATTCAAAGTAGATCATTAATCACTTTTGTAAAACTTGCAATCCTTAAACTTGTCATTGTATCACAGCTATTGTTCAGTCATTTTACAGGAGCTCAAGCTGCTGACACTTTCAACTTTTCATTTCAGAAATGAACTTTTAGAGAAACCTTACTGTGAATGTTATGTAATTTGATGCAGTCAAAATTCAATTCAAAGTAATAAAATAGAAACATTTATTAAGATATAACCTCATTGTTAAAACTGCTAAATGTACAAACTGCAGTTTGAGAAATAAAACATACAAAGCCATTGCTAACATTAATTATATCATTCATCACCTAAGAGGTATAATGTAAACTACACTTGATGAGCAATTAGACATGGATCTTTTCCTTTTTCAATAAATCATCTGAACAGAAAATATAAAAAGTAAAATGACAACCTTTTAACCAATTGAGATATATATCTATTATTTAAGTTTTTATTGATACTTAAATTCTATGATATTTTTAGGGATTTATTTTAAATTTTAATCACATATTTGTGTTTGAATATAGGCATGTGCAAATGAGTGCATGTGCAAATGAGGGCAATCCTTTTCCCTTTCTTATTTTTCAATTCCTTCTATGTACCTTATTCCTTCCTAAATTCATGGTCTCTTAATTTGAAATTATTATATATAGAAGAGAATGATGATGATAAATAGATAGCTACATACATGCATACACACATACATACATAGATATGAACTGATTCCATATTGTATTGCTCATAAGAGTAATCAAGAATCTTTGCTCTTTCTGGAAATGGTGTTATGTGTAGTTGTGTGATAATCTAACATAAACTCCAAATAATGAGTCTTTTTTCATATCACTTATTAAGTTTGTTTATTTATTTATTTATTTATTTGTTTATTTATTTTTGAGAATTTCATATACAAGGACTATGTTTTCATCTTTGTACTGGCTAGTTTTGTTTCAACTTGACACAGGTTGGAGTTGTCACTGAGAAAGGAGCTTCAGTTGGGGAAACACCTCCAGGAGATCCAGATGTAAGGCATTTTCTCAATTAGTGATCAAGGGGGGAGGTCCCCATGTGGGTGGTGCCATCTCTAGGCTGGTAGTCTCAGTTCTATAAGAGTGCAGGCTGAGCAAGCCAGGGGAAGCAGGCCAGTAAGGAACATCCCTCCATGGCCTCTGCATCAGCTCCTGCTCCCTGACCTGCTTGAGTTCCAGTCCTGACTTCTTTTAGTGATGAACAGCAGTGTGGAAATGTAAGCTGAATAAACCCTTTCCTCCCCAACTTGCTTCTTGGTCATGATGTTTGTGCAGGAATAGAAACCCTGACTAAGAAAATCCTTTTCCTTACTCTCTTATTTTTCAATTCCTTCTATGTACCTTATTCCTTCCTAAATTCATGGTCTCTTAATTTGAAATTATTATATATTGAAGATAATGATGATGATAAATAAATAGCTATGTGCATGCATACACATATACATACATATATTAGATATGAACTTCTGATTTCATACTGTAATGCTCATATGTATCTGTGTTTAGGGATGACCATTTGAAATTAGGAAATCTATCAGGGCCCATCCTTCAAGAACACTAATTCTCGTCTTAGCAGCCATTAACTGCCTGTAGTTCTTAATCTGGGAGTAAGATATTGTGAGATATCTTTAACCATACTCTCACATCAACTGGTACCTTCATTACAGAAGTCTTAGTTTGCAGGCTCTGACTTCATGACTTATTTGTTTTTCTGGAAAATTTAAAACAGATTAGTCTATTGTGTTTTTATATATATATATATATATATATATATATATATATATATATATGCATTTACTTACATAATTGTTCCATTTATACAGTTCTTACATGTTCAAGTAGACTCACATGACTCTCCTCTCTATTTATGACTGTATATCATACATTCTGCCTTTCTTCCTATTTACTTTATTTCATTTTATTTTTATATTTTATTCCTTTTCTTATGATAGATTTGGGAAACATAGTTGGTTTCTGTATCACATGAGCTTTCCTAAATCACAAGAACTTTCCTAAATATGAACCTAGTTCATATAACTTGTAATGATACCACTGATCTTTTAATCACTCAAGATTAAAATCATTTTATGATATTCATTTTTTCATTCCAAAATTTTATATGGAATATTTACTATGTATTCTAAATGACATTGTGGTACTGAAATGAGTAATATCTTCATTCATTTCACACTAGAGTCACTCACAATGTGGGGAAATTTGAAACAATATTAAATGTTGAAGACCAGAGTACTACATAATTTATGACATGCGAGACTATTAAAATATAATGAAAATTTAAGATGACATTTAATTTTATTGCATTTATTTATTCAGTCTTTGTCTTTGTCTTCGTCTTCATCTTCTTCTTCTTCTTCTTCTTCTTCTTCTTCTTCTTCTTCTTCTTCTTCTTCTTCTTCTTCTTCTTCTTCTTCTTCTCCTTCTTCTTCTCCTTCTTCTTCTTCTTCTTCTCCTTCTTCTTCTTCTTCTTCTTCTTCTTCTTCTTCTTCTTCTTCTTCTTCTTCTTCTTCTTCTTCTTCTTCTTCTTCTCT
>NC_034606.1:15037804-15093217 GCF_900095145.1 Mus pahari | reverse complement strand
TCTCTCTCTCTCTCTCTCTCTCTCTCTCTCTCCATCTCACTCTCTGTCCAAGTGTGTATATGTTTGTGTGGTGTGCTCATCAGAGAACAAATTGTAGAGGTCAGTTTTTCTCTTTCTGGAAATTGAACAAAGGTTGACAAGCTTAGTAGCAAATCTTTTTATGTGCTGAACCATTTCATTTACCTGATTATGATCTCTCTAAAATTATTTAATACGTCAAACTTAAGAACATCTCACACTTAAGAATATAAACTTTGAATATTATAATACCAATTCTATTTTTTTCTATAGCTCCCTTAGATGAATTACTTATAAAATCCAGTAAATAGCTATGATTTAATTAAAAGGCTATTGAAAAGACTAAATATTCTAACTTAATAACTTACTAATAGGTATCAATTATTTCCCATTAACAGCCATTGACTATGACAGGATAATAATAGTTTTAAGGAAGGTTAATTCATACACACACACATATGAATAACATTGGGCTCTACATGATTCAAATATGGTATACTTTGTGCAAATTTTCCCTTCCTCTTTATAAAAGAACAATGTTACGACCTGTTGGCTCACCTGCATGAGTAGAGAAAATATCTAACAAAACTTCAAAGTTGTAGAGCATCATGAGAATTTAATTTTGTGATCATAGATTTTTAGATGCTACTGGCAGTGCTGCCTGAATCTTAAAAAGAAAAACTCTACGCTGGATAGCTTTTTATTTTACTGTTTGTTGGTACAACAACAACAACAACAACAAAATGAAATTAAACTCTAGCCTTATATGTTTGAATCAAGAGTAAAAGCAAGTCTCTGGAGAGATGGCTCAGCTCTTGTGAACGGTTACTGCTTTCCCAAAGGATCTGAGTTGGATTTCAGCTTCCCAGACATCTGATACCTCTGACTCCACAGACGTGAATGCACATCTTCGTATACTAACACAGAGACACACTTGTACATGTGGCTATAAGTTACAGAATAAACTATTTCTTTAGGAAAAAAAACAAGCAAACAAACAAACACAGACAGTGTCTTCTTAAAATTCATTTCAGGTTATGAAGGCAAAACTAAAAACTTCAGAAGCAAGAAATCACCTTCATTGTGAGCTGTGTTTCCTAGCTCAGGCTGCCCGACATACAGTTCACTGTCTCAGACTGGCCTGAGTGGTGATGCTTCTGAGTTAGCTTTCTCAGTCCTGGAGTTGTGTATGGCTGCCAACAGGTCATGCTGAGAATAACTATTGTAAAAACCCATAGGTGGGTATTTCATACTGTAAATACTTGACTAGTACAAGGCACAGAATTTATCTTATAGAGCTTTTAAGAATGTAATTTGATTCTACTTTCTCATTGATTTTTTTAAGTTATCAAATATAAAACAGACATTTTTAAATTTAATTTAATTTAATATTCAAGTTTTTCTTTCAACTAATATGAATTGGGTGGTGTCTCATATGTCAGAAGTGTTCTATATGGTAGAAACATAATGAAGACAAAATGACCCTTATGAAATCTTTATTTTACACTGGAGAGGCAAGAAAATACATTATCTACTAGTGATAATGTTATTGAAAAAAAACAGTGTGATTTGTATTTATGGTGATAGCCTTCTTTCTGTTTCATGCATTAAAAATGTTGGGTCACAGAGAACTTCTTTGCTACTTCTTAAAGGTATCTGCTTACCCTAAATCTTCTAATTTAGTATATTTTATCTCTTTATTGCAATACTGATACTGAAGAGTATGGTATATAAGTTACAAGTATATAAAAATATTTATCACTCAGATTTAAATCCTGTATATAAGAAGAAATACAGTCCAGAATTTGTATGTGTTAGTTGAATATGGTAGTTGTAAATTTAAAACATGTATTTTTCTTTGCATTCAAATAGATGTCACAACTCAAATTTGCATGTGATAGATTGCATTGATACCTTAGCTCTAGAATTACTTAAACCTGATTAGTTTTCTCCAACAAATAACCTTGCTTCAACTCTGAGACTCTTTATAAACACTTGTAAATAATACCCAAAGTAGGGAAGCATGTTCTTACTGTGTGTTCTTATAATCCTTTAATAATAAGTGTGGTTTACATTCTCAGATAGAAGATATAATTCCAGTCATCGAAAATGCCACAATGTTGCACAAAATAATCATTTCATAAATGCTCTGCAAGGGAAGTCTTGTTTCACTGCACCCTCCAAGTACTCAGAGGTACATTTCAAGTATAATTAAATCATTTCCCAAGCCACTGCTTTGATACTTTTTTAAAAGAAGGAAATACAGCATATTTCATTTAATTAACTCTGACAGGGTTAGTGGACCAACTGCCATTTGAAGTTTCCCTCCTCACTAACTTTAGTTCAAGAGAAAGGAAAGCAATTATGCTTCTTGGCAGGAACTAAGGAACCAATACCCATGCTCACTTCCCCCCAGTATACCAATAATGTGGAAATAACTAAAAAACACAATATGCATGTACATGAATCTTGTTTAAAGAAAATCATGACCACTTAGAAGTTATTTTTTCCTTGTGAGAATTTTTAAAAATTGGATACTTATTTATTTATATTTCAAATCTTTTTCCCTTTCCAGGTCTCCCATTTGGAAACCCCCTTTGCCATCCCCCTTCCCCGGCCTCTATGAGGGTGCTCCCTCACCAACTTACCCACTCCAGTCTTCCAGCCCTGGCATTCCTACACTGGGGCATCAAACACTCTCAGGCCCAAGGGTCGCTCCTCCCACTGATGTTCAACAAGGCCATCCTCTGCCACATAGGCGGCTGGAGCCATGGGTGCCTCCATGTGTACTCTGGTTGGTGGTGCAGTCCCTGGGAGCTCTGGGGAATCTGGTCAGTAGAAGTTATTTTTAAATGGAACAACGGATTGTCACACATAGGTAAAAGATAGGGAATGATAATGATAAAATTAAGAAAATCAAATGTAAAAATTAATAAATTTCTAATTAATATCTATATGAAAATATTTGCTAAAATAATGTCAAATTATATTTAAATTTACATTTAAATTTTTATAGGTAATTTTTTATTTTGTTTTTCTTATTATATTTATTTTTTTACAGTTCTGTCATTACCCCCCTCCTGGCCCACCCTCCCACAGTTCTGCATTCCATTCCTCCTCCCTTCAGTCTCCAAGAGGATGTCCCCACCCCACCCCCATCCCCAGCTTATTTTAAGATAAGGTAATCAATTTAATAATTTCTATAAACCTTTACTACTTCATTAAAGCTTATTAGTTATCAGTTGAGGAAAGAATGACTGTCTATCGAAGGAACAACACTAACTAAAATCACACTGAATCTATTAAAAGGATGGCACTACTTAATAGATGCCATTCATTGACCACCTACCATGATCTTTCACGCCTGCATGCCTTTGGATTTGTGTTTGAGGATTATGTCATTCTTTTTCCTTTGTCTTTCAATTATGTGTCTTTTTTTAGAGATGATACAAAATCTAAGTCTAACTCATGCTGAAACACCCATGTTTTCTTAGGACCCCAAAATGCAGATTTACTAACTCTCTTGTTTTCTTCTGCTCTGCTCATTTTCTTGAAGACAGGGTTTCTTTTTCATCTGCATACTCATACCATCCAGGAAGATAGTTTTGTCCTTTCCTGTAGGCAAATATTTACTATGTGAGCAGACACAAAGACATCTAAGTTCAAAGTTAGGCTATTAATTTTGTAATGCTTTGCTTAGAGCTATCCTGCGTATACTGAAGATAATATTTTTGAAAGAAACAAAGGTATTTATAAAACTTTAGAGCTAAAAATGTGGAGATACTGTTAGGCATTATAACTAATTTTAATGGAAGGTAAATTAGAATCTTATGCTCTTTATAAATCATAGGGGATTTTATCTCTAATTTGATTTCTGATAGTGGATCACTATGTACCCCACACTGGTTTCCTACTCATGATTCACCCTCTGTGACCTTGCCAGTGACTCGTGCCTCCAGAATTCTGATATTTTGGGTATAAGCCATCATATTTGGCATCACATTTCTTTTAAGAGACATAAAATCTATCTGAATGGGTTAAATGGCCAAGTTGCATCACTGAATAAATATATTGTTTACTTGGATTTTTACAATTGTCCTTGGCAATACAACTCTCTCTCTCTCTCTCTCTCTCTCTCTCTCTCTCTCTCTCTCTCTCTCTCTGTGTGTGTGTGTGTGTGTGTGTGTGTGTGTACACTTGTGGGTTAACAACAATGACAAAACAGAGTCCCTTAGTAGCTAAGTATAAAAGTGCCATAATATTATTCTTAACTGAGAGCAAGTCTATAAGGCATATTCCAAGCATACTCAGTAGACTTCTAATTTGCACATACAATAGGCTCCCCAGATGTTAAATGTTTGTACTTTGGTGTTTGTATCTAAATAAGCAAATCAAAATAAAGAAAGATTACTTCTTTGACTGGGAGAGAATATAAGTTCTTGGTGCATTTCCATCCTTCACTTTGCTTTGAACCCAAATACATCTGTCAGTTTTGTTTTCTGTGCTAAAATCATGGCTGCTTCCAAGTTGCAACTGTTAACAACAGCAGTGAAACCAAGTGTAGCCACATCTTTGTCTTTAGCCAATACCTTTAAAAAGACTTGGAGGTTTTATAGCATGCTGTTTTTTCTTTTTCTTCTGTCTAAATTTTGGAAGACTGCACTTGATTTCTTTTTCTATATGTTGAAGTAGAAATATTCCGACTCTGATGACACATATTCATCTCACTTTATCCAGCTCTGTCATGCATTTCAAATTAAATGATTCCTTCAGTCTAAAGGACAGGTGATATTTTTAAAGGTTATTTGTATCCCTCTGATAAGTCACAGCTATATTTTGGAAATTTATTTCCTGTGCAAAGAAGATGAGCTTTAATAGTTTCTTGAGTGTCATGCAGTAGACAAGAAGATCATAAGGGTTTATCTAGCAAGCCTTTAAATAACATCTTGACAGGAATTTAAAATTATTAAGATGATCAAGCACTGTTATTCCTGTAGTTTATCTAGTGAAAAACAAATATGTAACTCAGGTTTTTCCTCAACAAAAGTGGCAATAAAAGGTAAATGCCTTTAAAGCACAACTATGTGCCCTTGTATGGTTTACACATTTATAATAAAGTAATCAGTGTTGTCCTGGGGATCCATCCCATCTGCAGACACCAAACCCAGACACAATATTGCTTATGCCAAGAAGTGCTTGCTGACAGGAGCCTGATATGGTTGTCTCCTGAAAGCTCTGCCAGAGCCTGACCAATACAGATATGGATGCTTGCAGCCTACCATTGGATTCAGTATGGGAACCCCAACAGAGGAGTTAGCGCAAGGACTGGAGGAACTGAAGGGTTTGCAACCCTCTAGGAAGAAGAAGAATATCAACCAACCAGATTCCCCACCCCCAGAACTCCCAGGGAATAGGCCACTAACCAAAGAGGACCCATGGCTGCAGCTGCAGATGTAGCAGAGGGTGGCCTTATTTGGCATCAATGGGAGGGAAGGCCTGAGGTCCTATGAAGGCTCTGATGGCCCAGTGTAGGGGAATGCTAGGCTGGCAGGTGGAAGTATGTGGATGTGCATGGGAGCACCCTCATAGAAGCAGGGGTAGGGTGGTTGGGATAGGGGATTTGTGGAGGGGAAACAAGAGAAAAAGGATGATAGCTGAAATGTAAATAAATAAAATATCCAATTAAAAGAAACTATTATGTACATGGTACAGGGTATGAAAATCTTATAAAGAGAAGGCTAATTCCTATGAAATTAAAAAAAAAAAGCAGGTGCTCACCATTAGTTCATAAATACCTAATTCTTTCTTTGTGAGCAGCTGTGTCCTTGCTGGTGTCTTGTAGGTAGCTTAGGAAGATAGCCTGAGACAGTACATATGAAGGTGTTTTTTTGAATTATAATGTCCTGTAAACACTGAGATTATTAATAACATCAGCCAGATACTCATGAATCATCTCCTGAATTCTTTCTGACAAATAAATCATTATAGAGGTAAGATCTGGTGAATACCATCTGTTTTTGTCAAGTTGTTAAGAATATTATAATCTTAGAGTTGTTTTGGCTATTAAGGTTTCTCTGCTCATTGAGGTACTTACAATAAACTATATCTCACTGTCACTGTAATATTGGCAACTTAGAATGTTGGTGAGAAATCTAGAATGATTTTACATGGTATATGTACAGAATCTATTATCTACCATTGTTAGTTTGATTTTTTTCAAGGTATTCAGGTTCTTATCTTTCTTGAACTTTTAATTGTTTCTCTTAACCTCATATACAATAGTACCACTTGAAGTAAGGGAGGTAAACTAGTTAGAGTGGAAAAACATTTTGATTTTTAAAAAAGTATTTATTTACCTGAGAGGGAAAGAAGAGGGGAAGGGAAAAAAGGAGGGTAGGGGACTGGATCAGGTATAGGAATAGACAGGAGAGAAGTCCAGAGGATCAGGAAAATGAATAGAAAGACGTAGAAGTGGGAGGTGGGGAATAGGGGGGTAGTCACTAGAAGGTCTCAGACACCAGGGAAGTGAGCGGTTCTCAGAACCCAGTGGGGGTGACATTGACTGAAACGGAAGGAAAAGCTATCCAGAGACTGCCCCACCTGAGAATCCATCCCATCTGCAGATACCAAACCCAACACCATTGCTGATGCCATGAAGAGCTTGCTGGTGCGAGCCTGGTATAGTGGTCCTCGGAGAGGATCTGCCAGAGTCCGACCAATACAGGTATAGATGATTGCAGCTACCCTTCGGACTGAGCATGGGGATTCCATTAGAGGAGTTGGGGAAAGACTGAAGGATCTGTAGGGGATTGCAACCCCATAGGAAGAACAATATCAACTAACCGGACCCTCCACCCCCAAGAGCTCTCAGGGACTAAACCACCAACCAGAGTACACATGGAGGGACCCCATGGCATCAGCCACAGTTGTAACAGAGGATGGCCTTATCTGGCATCAATGGGAGTGGAGGTCCTTGGTTCTGTGGAGGCTTGATGCCCCAGCATAGGGGAATCCTAGAGCAGTGAGGCAGGAGTGGTGAGTGGGTGGAAGAGCAATTCTCTTGGAGACAAACGGGAGGGGACTGGAATGGGGGACTTGCAGAGGGGAGACCAGGAAGGGGGACAACAGTTGAAATGTAAATAAATAAAATAACCAATAAAAATTAAAATAAAATGTTTTGTCCAGAACATCTGGCTACTAAAACAATAAAATAAAATAAAATAAAATAAAGTAAAATAAAATAAAATAAAATAAAATGATCTCCGAATCCCTGACCTTATGTTAAGGGAAGGGCTATTAAGGGCTATTCTTGTATTTAAGAACTATTATGTTAAGGGAAGGGTTATTAAGGGCTATTCTTGTATTTAAGAACTATTATGTTAAGGGAGGGGCTATTAAGGGCTATTCTTGTATTTAAGAACTATTTATTTATTTATTTATTTATTTATTTATTTATTTATTTATTTACATACCAAATGCTGCCCTCCATACTCTCTCAAAGGCTGCTATGGACATAGTGGAGCACATGTCCTGTGGTATGGCTGAGCATCTTTTGGGTATATGCCTAGGAGTGGTGTAGCTGGGTCTTCAGGTAAAACTATTTCCAATTTTCTGAGTAACCACCAGATTGATTACCATTGTGGTTTTACAAGTTTGCAAGCACACCAAAAATGGAGGAGTGTTCCCCTTTCTCTACATCCTAACCATCATGTGCTGTCGCTTGACCTTTTGATCTTGGCCGGTCTGATTATGACTAAATTGTCTTGAAACCATTTGTAATGGAAATGCTTGAGTGTGTTTATGTATATGTATATCTGCATGGATGCATATACAGGTCTGTGTGAGCCCACAGCAGTAAGAAGTCAGACTTGTTTTAATTGCACCTTCGTTTACGTGCATTTGCATGGATACTGGGTTCTGGACTCTGATTGTTTGATAGAGCAGTAAGTACCCTTAATCAATAAGCCATCACTCCGGGCCCCTTGTGTTTGATCTTAAAAATTCTTAATATAAGTCATACTATGCTTCCAGACCTTTTACCTGTGTATTCTTAGTTAATTCTTTACTCATATTTACAGCTGATATTTGTAAGTTCAACAGTTTAGGACGATCATCACAGAATGTTTTATATTTCCTTATACTATGCCTACAGATTTAATTAGGCATCTATTTACTAATTAAAACATTTCCCAAACTAATCGTAACCTCCCATAATCCATTGTCATAGTTATGGAATTGTATTCTAATGCAAATAATTACTTCTAAAGCCATGGGACCCTGTGAAGAACATTTTCAAGATCTCATATACAAACTAATTATACCATGTTACTACCATGGGAAACTCACAGGAACATTTATACATATTTGATTTGCTATTTTAATTATTGCAATGGTTCATTATAACAAACCAATCTGTGGAAATCTGAAGTTATTTAAATAATAATTCCACCATTCATTCACTGCTGAATCTATGTACTACCTAATGTTAGCCATTAAATATATGCCAAATTTTGCTGCACTAGGCTATAGGTTTGCTATTTCCTAATTCTTAAAAAAATTACTTTTTTGCTAAATTGATGTATATTCTGAACTTAATCAATTTAATTTTGATGAGATGATTGACAATTTGTCAATTTTTCCAATAAGTTTTCATTGTGGACAGTTCCTATTTTTTTTTAATTTTTATTAGATATTTTCTTCATTTACATTTCAAATGCTATCCCAAAAGTCCCCTATACCCTCCAACCTCCCTTCTCCCCTACCCAGCCACTCCCACTTCTTGACCCTGCTATTCCCCTGTGCTGGGTCATATAAAGTTTGCAATACCAAGGGGTCTCTCTTCCCAATGATGGTCAACTAGGCCATCTTCTGCTACATATGCAGCTAGAGACACTAGCTCTGGGGGTACTG
The DNA here is from genome assembly GCF_900095145.1 of Mus pahari. Taxonomy (NCBI): domain Eukaryota; kingdom Metazoa; phylum Chordata; class Mammalia; order Rodentia; family Muridae; genus Mus; species Mus pahari. The sequence continues at coordinate 15,084,289 of NC_034606.1, read as the reverse complement.
GTTAGTTCATATTGTTGTTCCACCTATCATGGAATACTTGGATACTATCTCTAGCTCTTCCATTGGGGGCCCTGTGTTCCTTCCAATAGCTGACTGTGAGCATCCACTTCTGTATTTGCCAGGCACTGCATAGCCTCAAAAGAGACAGCTACATTAGGGTCCTTTCAGCAAAATTTTGCTGGCATATGCTATAGTGTCTATGTTTGGTGGCTGATTATGTGATGGATCCCCGGGTAGGGCAGTCTCTGAATGGTCCATCCTTTTGTCTTAGATCCAAACTTTGTCTCTGTAACTCCTTTCATGGATATTTTTTTCACTATTCTAAAGAGGAATGAAGTAACCACATGTTGGTCTTCCTTTTTCTTGATTTCTTTTGTGTTTTCAAAATTGTATCTTGGGTATTCTAAGTTTCTGGGCTAATATCCACTTATCAATGAGTGCATATCAAGTGACTTCTTTTGTGAATGGGTTACCTCACTCAGGATGATATCCTCCAGCTATATACCCTTTTGCCTAAGAATTTCATAAATTCATTGGTTTTAATTGCTGAGTAGTACTCCATTGTGTAAATGTACCACATTTTCTGTATCCATTCCTCTGTTGAGGGTCATCTGGGTTCTTTCCAGCTTCTAGCTATTCTAAATAAGACTGCTATGAACATAGTGGAGCATGTGTCCTTACTACCTGTTGGAACATCTTCTGGGTATATGCCCAGGAGAGGTATTGCTGGATCCTCTGGTAGTACTATGTCCAATTTTCTGAGGGACAGCCAGACTGATTTCCAGAGTGGTTGTACAAGCTTGCAATCCCACCAGCAATGGAGGAGTGTTCCTCTCAGTTCCTAATTCCTAATGCATAAAGACTATCCAATTTTTAAAAGTAGCTACATATACTTGTCTACTAATAAGTTGTGGCTATTAGAAATTTTATCTCTTACTCTCCAATTACCAAAATTTCATTTTTTTTCCTTTTTTCAAGAAAGGGTTTCTCTGTGTAGCCCTAGTTGTTCTTAAACTCACTCTGTAGACCAGGTTGGCCTTGAACTCAGAAATCTGCTTGCCTCTGCCTTCCAAGTGCTGGGATTTAAGGTGTGCACCACCACTGTCCCAAAATTTCATCTTTAATTACACCAATTAATGCACTTGTTCAGGAATAATTTCAACAACTCTTAAGTTTGAAACTCTGTAATTGGGATCTAGAAATGTTTTGTAATTTATTTTGATAAACATTGAATGCATTTTAGGCATAAATGTATAAACATATAAGAGAATGTGGCCATAGGTCACATGTATTTGGATGTCTCATTCATTTGTTTTTTATTTAATCATGATTTGGTTAAGAATTGTGAAGTGTTATATTGAAGTTTTAGATTCTAGCTTTTACAGGTTCACAAACAAGAAGAAGAACGGGCCATTGTTTATCTGTATTTTTTTAACTTGGGAGGAAATATTAATTATACAATTATAATATAATATGCAACCATTTGGAGGGGACATAGTTTAATTATGAAAGAAACTGAATCACAAAAACGAATCCATTACATTTATAATATGATAGCTCTATAGTAATTGTAAGTGGAGAGTTCTTTGTAATTATTCTGAAATGAAAAACAGCATTCAGTTAAAAAAGACCTAGTATCTACTATAAATCAAAAATTTTAATTCTCCATATTAAGAAATTAGTAAAAGGAAATATGCAGAAATGGAACACAGTGTATAAAGGGGGGACTACTTGGCAATGCTTTGGGCATTTTTGTGCTTACTGCATAAAAGTACCCAAGGAGCTGAAGGGCTTTGCAGCTCCACAGAGGGAACAATATGAACTAACCAGTAACCCCAGAACTCCTTGGGACTAAACCACCAACCAAAGATAACACATGGTTGGACTTGGGGCTCTAGTTGCATATGTAGTAGAGGATGGCTTAGTTGGTCATCAATAGGAGAGACCCTTGGTCCTGTGAAGGTTCTATGCCCAGTATAGGAGAATGCCAGGGCCAGGATTGGCAGTGGGTGGGTTGGGGAGCATGAGGAGGGGGTAGGAAATAGGGGATTTTTGGAGGGAAAACTAGGAGAGGGGATAACATTTGAAATGTAAATAAAGACAGTATCTAATAAAAATAATTATTTAAAAAAATAAGAGTTTAAAAAAATAAGAGGAAATATTGTAGATTTGAAAAGGGCAGGCAGTTGTTAAACTTACAGACATATACAAATCAGGATTTGGGTGGACTTCTTATTGGATAACCAAGTAATCCAATAATTTTTAGCTAATACAATATTTTAAAGAGGTTATTTTATTTTAGTTTGTGTAAAAATATTTTTTTTAAAAAATCTAAATTGTGACAACCTTCTCATTTTCTAAGTTTCTGAGACTATGTGTGCATACAAGTGGATCCAAATCAGGAATATTTTCCACAGTGCTTGACCCTCCATTCATACACTCCTGAATCCATGGTAGCCTTTTCACTATCTTAGAAAGTATACAACAGAAAGGAAAGTATCTGAAATAATAAATAATCTATTAATAGGAAATTTTAATTAATCACATATTTCATATGAGAATGACATTTTTCACTGTAGGTTTTTACATATTACAATGAAATACAACAAAAGTATGTAGCACAAATAGAATGGAGGAGAAAATAGAAACAATATTGATAAAATAATTAACCATTCAAATACTCACTGTGAGATAATTGCTATGGTAAGTAAGTACTACAGATATTAACATTCAGCAATTCTTATATATGGACTTTTTGTATTATTTGCAACTATGGAGGGATAATAATTTATCATCCTGGTAGTCTTAATTTTAATACTAAAAATTTTGCTTTATTGCAAACCTCAGTCTCTTGAAAATCAAAATATGTATTTATAGTTGGGCTTAAAATCATTGAGCAATTCTAGTATCAAACACCTAAGATTTGAGGAAGCTAGAGTTTAAATAGGAAAGTTCTACTTTCAAAACATCTGTGTTTGTGGTTATGGTTCTATGGGTACTTAAGGTTATGCTACCATATCTTTTTTTTTCAATATCACAGAGAATCTAGTATCACTTTCTCTCTTGCAGACTATTTTTATGATGAAAGTTAAATGATGCAAGCCACACTAATTTTGGAAATACTGTGGGGCTCAGGAAAGTATTCAGTACATTTGATCCATTCTATCAATACCTGCTTAATTTTCACATGATGATTTTATGGGAAAAATAAGATAATAGACAAATTGGAAGAGAGAAAAATAAATAGAAGTATTAGTGAATGATTATGATGGATAGATGGTAGACATATAGATAGATAATAGATGATAGATTGATTGGTGGTAGATGATAGATTAAAAAACCAAAGACAAAGTTATTACTATTTGTATTGTTTGTATTTTTACTTCTAGAAATTGATAGAAATTACCTAAGTTTGGGAGAAATTAAGAAGGTAAATATAGTTCAGTGTCATAAGAATCAAGAATAAAGTATTAAATGTTGAATATTGAATAGTATAGTCTTGCTATCAGTACATTGGATTTAAGTACAAAGAAGATGCTAAGTTTTAGCTCACTATGGACTCCTGCTCTGTTTCATAGTGTGAAAACTAGAAACTCATTACAGGTAGGTGACCCTTCATAAAACTGACAGTTGCAAGCTTAATTTTAATCCCAACAGACTATTTTCTGTTTTTGTCTATGTAGTAATTTGTCATTTTAAAACAGATACATTATCATGATTACATTCCTTCCCTGAGTTGGAAGAAGAAAGTAAAGAGGAGGCCTAGCCAGCTATAACTCAGAAACCTTGCAACAGTCATATACTCCCTCTGTAATTATTTCCATGATGCTTTAGATGATCATGATAAACAAGTATCTTATTTGATTACCAAATGTGTCTCAGTAGCTAATATCTGTGTGCTAAAAATATCTCTGAGATGAAAGTCAATGAAGCTACTAAAATTGTGAAAAGAGCAATTCAGAGAGTCGAGGATGCCTTCTCTAAAAGGAATGCATGCTGGTAAATTCAGGACTGTAGCAACTGTAATCATGCAAATGTTTCTCTTCAGTTTGAATTTCCTTGATGGGAATTTTGTTAGTTTGACAGTCTATTTTAAGGGTCATACTATACTTATGCAATTCAGTAAGACAGCTATGTTCGGGTTCTGACTCTGTCCCAGATGTTTAAATGTTGTGAATGAAAATTACCAGAATTTAAAGATGTCAGTTCCTTGTTCAGATTCCAGTGGTCCAGAAAAAGGTACTAAGTCACTCAGATTCAGTGAGATTAAAAAATCAAATGAGACAATCAGTATATTGCAAACACATTTTTTCCATTTAAAATCATTTTCTCTGAATATAGTAACACAAATTATTTTTTAATGTATCCAAACCAGAAAATAGAACTTAAATAATCCTTCAATTCCAACCCTAAAATTCTCAACGTATCTATACCATTTCATATATCATACTGATATTATTTTATATGAAAGTGGTTAGGTTGCCTTTCACCTGATTTCACATCTACATATAAATTATAAATCTAAATATGGATCTACCTTCACCTAAGCCCTGACTTTATTACCTATATAATGTAGATAGCATACCAACATGATCAAACATTGATTGACTAAATGCTGAATCTCTTTCATATCAGCCTGTGCAGACAACACTGGAATTGAACAAAACAAAGGAGAGTTAGTGGGTTAATAAGTGTACCCTGGTGCAGATGTATCATGCTAGATGTTTTTATGTTAGACTGATATTCTGCTTAAACTATTAAACCTTTTCATACTTTCTCACTTGTGCCAAATCTCCCTAGATATTTTACCTCCTTTAACCATCTGAAATGTATAAATTCTCCTCTTTTTCTTCCCTTGATTCAGATGCTTTTTGGACTGTTAAATACTATGAGGATATGAATTTTGTCATAATGTTATTAATGTCTCACTTTGTCCATGAAATACAATAGGGTACTACTTTATCTCTGATTATTAAGACTTGTATAAGGCCGACAGGTGATAAAGAGTGATACTGCATTCATAACAAGAATGCATCTGTCCCTCTACTTTAAAGTTTAAGCAACAACTTTTACAGACATTCTCTCATTTCAGTCTCATTGGGATGAGGTCATTCACTACGGTGGGGATGGGTAACTGCATTCAACTGAAGAAAGTTGTGTGTGTCCCTATGTTCCATGTTTGGATCCTTACATAGGAGCCATGGAATAATGAATGAATGAATGAATGAATGAATGAATGAAGAATACAGCTTGAATATTCAAATAAAACTAGAGTTTTGTTTACATAGTGTATATTGACACTGATTATGGTTTTCTTTTCCTCTGTCATCCCAGATCTCCTCTACTTCCTACACATTCAAATCCATACTCTTTGTTTTTCTTTATCATTGGAAAACAGGCATAATAATAATAATAATAATAATAATAATAATATAATAGTAAAAATATGAAATAAGAACCAAGAAACCTAACTAGAGTACAACAGACCAACAACCAAATGATAAGCTAATGATAAGACACACACTTTTGGCCAGAGAGAGATCCTGTAGAAAGAAAACTGAAAGCATATGAGCAAAATACCCATAAAGTTAAAAAAATAAAACTGTTCTGGCTAAGGATTATGAGACAAACTTCCCCCAAAATACCATTTTCATCTTGTGTTGGCCATTTAATGCTGGGATAGGAAATAACCCATTGATTGTGGTTTGTGTATTCAGTGATACTCCATTGGAGAAAACTAATCGATCCATTGTGAGAATTTATCAATAAGAGATAGCTTTCTGAGTTAGGGATGAGGGCTTGTACCTACTTCCCTCCTCAACTGAGTGTCCCCAAATCTCTCTCTTCTATCTCTCTTTTTTTAAAGATTTATTTATTTATTATGTGTGAGTACACTGTAGCTGTCTTCAGACACTCCAGAAGAGGGCGTCAGATCTTGTTACGGATGGTTATGAGCCACCATGTGGTTGCTGGGATTTGAACTCCGGACCTTCGGAAGAGCAGTCTGGTGCTCTTACCCACTGAGCCATCTCACCAGCCCCCCCCAAATCTCTTATTCTCCACACATTTCCCGTTTTGAGTCATTGTAATTTGTTTTCATTTACTACAGGAAAGTACTTGCCTGGTAGCTGAGCAAGACACTGATCTGTCAGTACAGCAGAATGTTTTAGCAGTCATTTTATTGTTATGTTACTTTAGCTGAACAGTGGTTTTGGGTTTCTCTTTGCTCCATGTCTTATCTAGTCCCAGGTTTTGGACCACTCAGACAGTATCAGGCATGTATTCCATCTTATGGTTGGACCTTAGATCCAGTCAGATATTGGTTGGTGTACCCATCAATTTGTGTCAGTTCTGTTCCAGTACTTCCTGCATATGGGTCATCATTCTAGATCACAGTGTTGGTAGATGAATTGGTGATAACCTTTCTCCTCTTAGATCATGGTAAGTATGAATACTGGTACCATGAATACCAATCAGTAGTGATGAAGGTCATAGGTAGAGACAAACTCCAATTTCAGTGAGCAGGTATTGTCCTCAGCAGTAGGTCTAACTATCACTTGTTAACCAAAACCGTTGCAATAGCCTAGGTTATTGGCTTTCATGGTGCACCTTTGGCCAATAACTCTATTAGATTTAGCCCACTCCCAACACTGTAGATCTCATAGGCTTTGTCTCTATTATTTGTTAATCCCATTTATGTTTTTTCATATCTGCATATATTTTACAAGGCTACTACTATTTAGGTTTCTCAAATAACCCTTTACTTTAGCCATTTCTTTTCATACTAACAATTTTACCCCCTTCTTCTTACACCTTTCAATCTGATCATTCCACTCTATTCCCCTTAGCTACATCTATTATATCTATTATAGTTCCCCTTTCATAGGGAGATTCTCCACTGTTATATGGACTGTAGCATCCTGTTGAAAACTTAACAGCTAACTTCCACATATAAGTGCTACCATATGTCTCTTTTTTTTTAATAATGTAATTTGCACATCAAAAGCATCACTTTCTCAGTTTTGTATCTTCCTGAGATATGATAGCCTGGCTCTTTGACATTAACAAAATAACAAATCAAAAATATTCCTTTACTTTCTGATTTGAATTAAAAATATATTTTCCTAGTTTTTATTTCATAATATAAGTTCATAAACAATCTAATCACTAGAAATTTATTCCTTCAGTACAGTTTTTCTTATCAATAAAGGATCTCATTTGTAAAAGTTTTCTGGAAGCATTGTCTGATTTAATCTACCTATAAGATATTTGAAGTGACAGAAATAAAATACTAGTTCTTAACTCACATAGATTGTTTTCAGTAAAACTGGGTGGCACTCAGTAATGTTAATTAATGATTGCTTTAACTAATTTTTATCACAATCTTGTGATTAATTAATATAGACATATATCAACAATTAGAACATAAAGCATTTTTGTTAAAACATTTTATTATTATGCCATGTTTTTATATTTTTATAATATAAAGAAAATAAGTAATCAGAGAAAGTGAATAAATGAAAGTAAATTTGTGGCTTTATTTATTAGATATTCTCCATATGCAGGTAAAATTTAAGATAATTTCTGTGAATTAACTCCACTCACAGTCAAAGTCACCTTGGTGACATGGAGTTTTATACTCACCTGAAAGGAGAGAAATGTGAGCCATATGAAAGTACTCAGTTTGTTCAGTTGTTGACAGCTTCCACCCTTCAAAATGAGATCCATGTCCTGAAAGATGCTTCATCAGCCACTACACAATTCTTAATATGTATTCTGTCCACAGAAATTAAAGGTAGAGTAGGGAGAATGCACAATGGAACAACTGCTGATACCTTCCCACAGTTTGTAATATTCTAAAACACCTTATATTTTGACACTATCTTTTTAAAACTGCAACTAAAATTCAAGGCTGATTCAATGGAATATAGTAGGAATGATTTGTGGTTTTCTACTGTCTGATTATGGCAACTTTATGCTTAAATGTTCATAAAAATGTCTAAATGAACAAGATGAAAATCTCAAAATAAGATTTAATGAGCATAAATGGATGATTCTTATAAAGAAAATTATATGGCTTCTAAATATAAGAAGAGAGTTCAACTGGATTTTAATAAAAATGCAAATTGGAATTGCAACATGGTTGCAGGGTCTATCTTTTTTGAATTGCCTTTTTAGTGTTTTCCAATCTCTTCTTCTTTTTCATCCTATGTCATAAAATATAAACATTATTGCTTTCCAAATATCATCTTGGGCACTTTATCTCTAAGAAGTTCCCTTGGGAGTTAGTATCTTCTTCGTGAAAATGTTGAAGAATTTACAAGTACTTTTCTTAACTTCTATACATAACCTAAACCATTTCTGTTCTCATTATAAAACCAAAGCCCTCAAATGTGAGGGAATCCCATGGAATGAAGGTAAACCAAACTTGGGAAGCACATTTATATAATGAATTATTCACTAGAATAGAAAACTGACACATATTCCAGGGAGCATCTTATTAATTTAGTGAGCTCATCTTTATTACATATTACATCATTGCATCTTGACATAAATAAGATACATAATGTTAAAGGACACTGATATGCCATCTTTTCTTTGAAGTATGCTTTGAATAAATATTGCCTTTACCTTTGTTTTCAGATTACTTATTTATTTTCCTATTAGTATCCTCAGATAAATACTGAAGGGCTAAGTAAATTTATGCAGGGTATACTTATCAAGCAGTTCTATATTGCTCTGAGATTATCTACTTATTTTGACTACAGAAATTAGTTTAGACTTTTGTTTTCTGTAGTGGGGCTCGTATTATGTGAGTTCTGTGAATCTTTGCTGCTGACATTCTGTTGGGTCTGCCCAATAAGGGGCATGAGAGAACAGACAGAAAAGCAGGTGGTGAAGCTGCTGCAATGACCCAGCACAGGGGAAGGCCAGGGCCAAGTAGTGGGAGTGGGTGGGTAGGGGAGCAGGGGCAGGGGTGAGGTATAGGGAACTTTCGGGATAGCATTTGAAATGTAAATAAAGAAAATAATAATAAATAAATTTTAAAAAAAAGAAGGCTGACCAACAGAAAAAAAAAGATGCTGCAATTTGGGTGGGCCTGGAGAGAGGAAATAGAAGGCAGAAGTGATGTAATTAAATTGTAATCTAAAATAAAGAAAGAAGGTAATCCAAAAAGAAATGGCAAACTTGGTGGTTAGGTTCATTGTGTACAATAAAAGAGAATATAAAGAATAAAAACATATAGAATTATTAATAAGATGAGTCAATCAATGAGAAACTGCTTATTTTATTCCAATAATGTAATTTCTGGACATTCATTTAAATATAATACACAAAAGTTACAAAATACCTGGCTTTCCTGGGAACTATAATATGAGTACTGACTATACATTACTCTCTGGATTCATGTATCCATGTGCAAGTCAATAAATCTGAAAGACACTCATTGCATTTCTGCTTAGTCTTTGTTCCCAGTGCCTTCATGTTGATGGATGGTATTGTCATTGATAGAAACCTTAGTGACTCTGAAGCATTCCAACAGTCAGGTTCTTCACTTGTGTCTACGGAAATGTGCAAGGCAGTATGTCTTCCTCTACTGGAGGCATCAGGGTGGGCATCATTATCAATCCTTCATTGTTTTGACTGGATTGCAATAGTAGACCTGCAGTGGGTTTTTGTTGTTATTGTTTTATTTTGTTTTGTTTTTACTCTCTCATTGGAATTTTAAAATCCATCAATCTATAGTACAGATCTGCATAGGTGACTAATTTTCTTCATTATTTTTTACATCTAAAATGATACCTATGCATTTTTTCACCTTCTTAAAACCCTCATTTGTGTATATATTTGGATAGTATTATATGCTTTGCTTGTAATGATATTCACTTCTTATTCTGTTTTCCCTCCTGCTTTCCTGGCAACTAGGCTCCATGCCTTATTTCCCAACCCCAGTGTTTCAGTGTGTGTGTATGTGTGTGTGTGGCTTGTGAAGGATGAATAAATAATTTAACCAGATAGTGACTTTTAAAGGAGTTTCTCTCCACAAGTAGAGATGAGTTATTAGAATGAAACTTGTCCTTGAGGACAAGGCATTGGCTAGGTCTTCAGACAATGAGGTCATAAATTTGAGGGGGAGCAATGGGACCAAGGTATATTGGTATATGGAAGGTGTTAGAGTGTCGAAAGGAAAGAGGCAATATGATTCAATTGTGCAAGTGTGCATGCTCTCTTCTCTCTCTCTCTCTCTCTCTCTCTCTCTCTCTCTCTCTCTCTCTCTCTCATACACACACACACACACACACACACACACACACACACACCACCTGAAGGGTCTGTAAAAATTTTCTTTTGAAACTTAACATACTTTTGCTAAAATGAAACCACTAAAACCCTCAACTTCATGTTTTAAATAAATACAATCTTTCCCTGCTCCTTAAATAGTGTCAGTTTTCATTATTTTTCCTTTCTGTATATTACTGTTCATTTTATACAACTATTCATAATTCTCATTCACCTATATAAAATAAAAACTTTGTTTTAGGAAAAACAATTAATCTTGTTTCTTGTACTAGAATTTAGGAAAATTCTAGTTTATCCACCTATAATGGAGAATTTAAATCCATTGTATCAAATAAGCAGAAAATATAATAACAATAATTTGACAAATTTAGAGAAGAGAAATGCATTTTCTTGAAATCAGAAAAAAAAAGTGCGAGTTTGGCATTTATTTTGGGAAGCAGAAGTTAGATTTTTTTTTTTTTTTAACTAGCTGAAAGGGCTGTGTGCCTAGAAAGATGGGAGGGGAGAAATGTAATGTAGCCCTTAGAGGTCTGTCTGTCTGTCTGTATCCACTTGTTTCCCTCTCTCTCTCTCTCTCTCTCTCTCTCTCTCTCTCTCTCTCCTCCCTCTCTCCTTCTCTTTCTCACTTCATGTATTTGAGACTGCAGTTTGTCAAAACATTCTGGCTACATCTTGCGTTGTGCAGAACATTTTGTTTGGGAGGTACATTTACGAAAGGCAGCAAGGGAATTTAAAGCATCCCGGGGCTAAATGGAACTTTTGTTCTGTGATTCCTTTGTGAGTGAAGAGATCAGTTCCTCCGAATATAAATTTTCTTTACTTACAGAAGGAGGATTTTTTTTTTTTCACAACATTTACTATGATTAGTTATCACTGTGCTCTTGGGCTTTGGAATTCGATGTGTTGGTACCAATGGCTGATTCTCCAAGACACTGGCAGCACATACTATTCCTCAAAACTCATACAAGAGAAAAGAAAATTGCTGAAAGCTGTTTGGGTAGGGAAGTGATGGTGGATTGGGGTGAAGTTGGGGTTGGGATGATCAAACTACATGACACTAGAAACTCTCAAGAAGGAATCAAAAATTAAAATGTATTACCATAAACACGTGAAAATATATTTATTCCAAGAAGTAAAATTACTACCTAGGAGAAATATTTAAATTTACACATTAAGTGTTTTAATTACTTAGTAATCAGCAATGTAACCTGGCGTATGATATGATTAAAAAAAACAAACACAAACTAAAATAGTAGACACTATTTAAAGAGAGGAATAATTGACCTTTTCTACTGTGTGAACTGGCCACCTAGGACTTAATTGCATTTCCATTGATTACGAACTATGTTGCTTTAGGATAACAGTTTTCCTCAGATGCATATTGTTGGTATTGTATTTTGTTTTGCTATTCAAAGTGTTACTATGCAGATAGAACTTTCTCTAAGTCCATGTAAAGAGCAACAACAATATATTTGTTAAAATTGGTTTGTGGTCATTATAATTTAATTCTTTTCCCTACCCAAATACATCTTTCAAACATATCTTCCAGAAAGAAGACTTTTTACTATTTAGAAATAATTGTTGTCTTACTTAAAACCAAAGGATAACAAAAAGATTTTACAGAACAGAATCAAGCTCCTTACCTTGGATTACAAACCAGTCAGAGCTGTTCCTCTTCAGTTTACTCAGTGAGTACAATCTCCAGGGCTAGCCACTTTCTTCAACTCAATTAGTGGCTGAAGCTTGCACTTCACCTGGCCTTTTCTCCTTACACTAGAGTATTTACATAATTCTTCCTTATAGCAATAAGATACAAGTCTCTCCTTTTCTGTTTCCCTTCCAATTACCTCCACCTCCATACACATACATTCAGATGTTGCCTATTTACTAATCCAATGAATGCAAGAGAGGAAACTCTATTTAGGCATCACCCCCTCCCTGTTTATCCTCTCTTCATTACACCACTATTTAATGAGTATTCTGTTTACAAATATGTGAAGGAAAAAGAAATGTCACTTTAATTTCCATGCCAATTGTAGGAAGCAATGTTTTGATATACATGTTTCATTATTAATGTTAAGTAGTATTGATAATATTACCATTTCTGTTTTAGAAATTACAGAGCAGGCAAAAATATGGAATTATATGTTTTTAACATACAGCTATGCTTTGACTCTGCCAGATCTAATTATTTGCTCCTGCCTCGTTTCATCCTTTTAGTAGTGTATCTACTCAAAGCCAAATTTAGATGATCATTTTGAAGATGAATTGATTTGGAAAATCAGGAAAAGATGCATTTGTACTTTTAGTTTCATGTTTTTTCTCCTCGCATTTATTCTTAAGATGATATCTATTTTGAAATTCTTGTAAAGTTATAAATGTTCATTAGATACTCTTTGGTTAGTAATTCTTTATCAATTGTCTACATTTCTGTTGGATTTTTAGTTTTTATTTCCTCAGAGGAATCACAGAATCAATCTCAAAAGTAAGTGGCATGACTTAGCTAACATCCAGATGGTCTCTTTCCATATCCAATGCTTTTCCAATTAACAGAACTTCTGTCCTTTCTAAAAATTGTGTTTTATACACTTCATATTTTGTATAACATGAGAGAGTATAAAATTTGTTATATAAACCTAACTTGGGCTAAAAATAAAATCCAAATAGAATGCAGGTAACAGATTTTCTGCTACGTATATCAAATTCTAGACAAACTTGTAATTCACAGTATATTTTTGTTCTCTGGTACTCATTTCTTATTTATCAACATCTGTACAAAATTACATGAATTGGCTAAGTACTTCAATTGTTACTGAAGATGGAATGATTTACTGGTATTTACAAAAGTAAACATCAATACAAACATTTATATTCACATGTACACAATAATATAATGTATATCTATCTTTATTTAATAGAAAACACTGTGTCTGTGTGTGGTTCAGTACAGAGCATTTGCCTAACATATACAGGCCCTTTAATAATGCCCATTACTGCAAAACAGAAACTAGTTTTAAAGTATTAAAAGAATAAATAATTTATTTTCATGAAACTATTTTACCGGATTTAAAATCTTTAATTTATTATTAATTCATTAAAAACAGGAAATTAAAATATAGCAGGAAAATATAGAATGTCATTGTTTTTAAATATTTAAATCTACAAACCTAGTGTAAAGGAAATATTTCTTATAAAATCATAATACTAGATTGTGTAAGAAAATGTCAATAAATGAATTCATATTTAAAAATACAAAAATTAAAACAGCAATTTCATATCTTTAATTGTCTATATACTTAAACAGTAGAAATCTCTATTTTAAATATAATAATATTTTATTCCAAAGATTATTTGGAAATAGTTTTCCATTTTTTCAAGTACTTTAATTTTTTTAATCTATATAAGTATATGCACATAAACATATGTACATATATGTGCATATATTTATACAAATGTTAGTGTGTATACATACACACACATAAAAATTTGCAAACTTGTTTTTCAAAATTAATTTCACACATGTTTCAAATAAATACTTTTCTTCATATTTAAAACCATTCATTATCGTTTTAGTATTAAGTTATTAGGCCAATAAATCCCCAATGAAAAAATGTGTAAAAGTAGGAGATTGATGTTTTACTTCATGATATGTCTGTTAGACATCTGCCCATCATAGTGAGAAATGTCAGATGGCAATCAAATACTATAATCACATTTGCAAGGATCTTTACAGTGCCTTCACAGTTGGACTCATACTATTATAGATTATACAGATCTAGATTTTAACGACTGAACGTGTTTCACTATGAAATTGCATGTGGCGAACATGATAGAACATTGTGTGTTGACTTTAACCCTCTACATACAACCTATATTTGGTTAAATTTTCAGAATGTTAACACTGCATCTATGCATGCATATCTTATATCTTATATACCTTATATCATATAAATAAGCCAAAAAAAGAGCATAACTAATCCCAAAAGCCTTTAGTGCTCTAAAAATGTATCTATAATAAAGAAGAGTGCTAACATAAGGCCAGGTTTGAAACAAAAATGGCTAATATACTGTAGGGCAATAAACAATCAGATGTGCATGGCTGTGCTGCCACCCAAGGCCATGCTGGTATATATGTTCCGTACTGCCACTGCAGGCACAGGCCATATTGTCTGTGATTTGTGTTGCTCCCTGAGGCCATGTTGGTGTACATGATTAATGCTGCTATGAGATATCACATTGATGTCTGTGGTCCACACTGCCACTAGTGAGCAGGTATCTGATCCCAGTGGCCAGCAGAAAACTTTTTGAAGTTCTTGAACCATATTGCCATCTGAGACCATGTGTCCGATCATAATCCATGCTTCCACTGGTTGCTTTGGGCAAGGAAACTTCTTTTTCAGTGGTATCAATGACTGAGGACTTATAACTAAGATTGGGAGAAATTGAAGGTTTCTGTGATAATGCCTCATCCCACTCAAAGAAGAGAGAGAGAGAGAGAGAGAGAGAGAGAGAGAGAGAGAGAGAGAGAGAGAATATGAATGAGAGCAGTCCAGATCAAAAGCTACTGAAGAGAGTCCTCCACAGGAAGAACAACAATATCAACCAACCAGACCCCTCAAAGCTCTCAGGGACTAAGCCACCAATCAAAAAATACACATGGAGGGGCCCAAGGCAGCAGCTTCATATGTAGCAGAGTGTTACCTTATTTGGCTTTAACGGGAGGAGAGCCCAAGTGACCCAGCATAGGGGAATGTTAGGGCCCTGAGGAGGGGGTGAAGGATGAGGGAGCATCCTCATAGAAGCAAGGGCAATGGGGGAGAGTATAGGGGTTTAAAAGAGAAGGGTGATAATATTTGAAAAGGTCAATTGAAAAGGGTAAATTTACAAAGGTGGTAAAGATGCTACAATTTTATCTCCTTACAGTTGATGTAGTCTGGCAGGGCAGGCAAAGGATGTTTGCTTTAAGGGGCTGGCCGTTAATAGTTTGACCACACTCTAATGAGTATATGCTCAACACAAATTGGACATGATTATTACTTTTTAGAGGGGCAGAGGGCACAATGATAGCAGTGTAGATGTGGGAGAAGTGGGAAGTGAGTTTGATGGGGTACATGGTACAAAAATTCCAAACAATTAATAAATATTTGGGGAAATAAATATCAGGGAATAAATATTTCCCCAAATAATAAAAATTATTTAGAGAAAAATAAAAAGTAACTAATTAATTAAATCATCTCTGAAGTTATTGATTCTTTATTTTTATATTTGTATTCTTTCATGTTGTATGTGCATATATGTGTGTATGTATTTGTGTGTGTATGTGTGTGTGTGTTTGTGTGTCTGTGCGTGCGTGCACACCATGTCAGAGGTCAAGTTATGGTGGAGTTGCTTCTCTCCACACACTGCATGGTTCCATGAACTAATGCCAACACACTTGGCTGTAAACACCTTTTCCTATAATTTCATCTTTAGGCACCATGGTAGTCATTTTATAATACAGAAAATTACTGTCTATTTTCAAGACCAATATTTTGACATAGAATTTGTCATGTAATTATTTACTAGTTAAGGGCAAACATCTTTTGTTCACTTAGATATTAAAATGCACAAACAGTGAAACTCTTAGCATTTCAGTATGTCATTGAAAGGACACAGGATGTTTATCCTATGTTCACGTTAAATCCTACATTTTTCATGTATCATGGGGGCTCAGTTTTGTAGGAACAGCATTCAGTGTTTAATAGAAATGTGCATATGGACTATGCAAAACCCAGTGAATGAGTCATTGGATCATTTTGTGAGTGCAAGCAAGGGATTACCAACTCTTGCTGTGTTTTATTAGAAATGCTGTCAAATACCCTTAATTCTTCTGCAGCTGGGCTTTGGACTATAAATAGGTAATAGAGACATGGTTCAAAAGACTGAAAGTATTTTACTCAAAAATTATATGTCCTCTGGTGTGATGGCTATTCTTGGCTTTTAAATGTGACACACCTGAGAAAAAGGAACTAGTTGAAGAATTGTCTTCATGAGATTATCCTGTGGTTATGTCTGTGGGGAAATGTCTTAATTACTAAGTGATGTGGTAGGCCCTATACTACTATGAGCCATGACATTGTGGTCCAATGAGACTGGGATATTTAAGATAGCTGAGCCTGTTCGAGGAAGCAAGCTTCTATGTAGCATTCCTCCGTGGTTTTGCTTAAGTGTCCACCTGTAGATCCCTACCCTAGATTCCTATCTTGGCTAGTCTCCATCAAGGACTATAAGCGGTAGGTCAAATAAACACTTTCCTTTCCAAGTTGAGTTCAGTGTGCACTTCATTTCAGATATAGGAAAGCAACCTAGAATAACTAGATTCCTTAATGATTGCCTGGACATTTCAATTTACATCCACTAATTATACACATTATGTCATTATGGACAAAGTATTTAACTTTGAGCTTTGGAATGTTAATTTCCTTATCAGAATCTAACAAAAGAGCTAGCTGGGGTAAGGGTTAGGAAACAAGAGGTTTGTTAATGGCCAGTGCTCTAATGAAACTACACAATGAGTAAAACATAGGTGAAAAATAAAAATCCAAACATTTCTTTGTCTACGGCGAGAAATACATGCATGTATACATGTATATCTCTCCACAGAAACATCAGAAAAATGTAGAGAAACTGAAAAGAGTACTTCAACTAAATAAGATGTCTAATTTTTGTGTGCATCAAAACATTATTTAATATACAGAAATATATGATAACAATATCTTGATAAGAAGTTCTTATTTTGATTGAGCATGTCTGTGGGTTTTTTGGGTGTGTGTGTGTGTTCACTCAGGTATACCAGAATGAGTAGATATTGATATTCATAAAGGCATAAATATGTATATATATACATATACATATACATATATATGTATATGTATATGTATATATATACACACACACGCAAACACACACACACATAGGAGAGAATGGGTGAGGAGAGAGAGAAAAGAAAAATTAGAATTAGTAGAATTAGTAGAAGAGGAAGAAGAAAGAAAGTGGAAGAGGGGAGGAGGGGGAAGAAGAGGAGGAAGAGAAGAGGGAGGAAGAAAAGGAGGAGGAGAAGAAGAAGGATAAGGAGAAGGAAAAAAAAAGAAATAATAATTGGAAAATAAGACCTTATAAAGTCTGATGATATTAGAGACTCGGTTGAAAGTAAAGCATTGATTCTCATGGGAGCTTCACAGAGGCAACCTGATGTGTTACTTCTTTATATGCACTCAACAGTACTGATACACTCAGCATACAGCCAGTCCCTCCAAGGGGCAGTAGTTATCACAGAAAATAACTTGCAAATGGATTTCCCCCCAGCACAAGTAGATTATGAAACCAAGACATTTTTTGACAATTTAAAAAAAATTTTTATTAGATAATTTCTTCATTTACATTTCAAATGCTATCCCAAAAGTCCCCTATACCCTCCCCCTGCCCTGCTCCCCAACCCACCTACTCCTGCTTCCTAGCCCTGGCATTCCCCAGTACTGGGGCATATAATCTTTGCAAGACCAAGGGCCTCTCCACCCAATGATAGCCGACTAGGCCATCATTAAGACATCTCATTCACTATGTAGCATTCAAATAAGTGGCAAGAATTCTGGCATTTATGCTCTTTCAACAATTAAGCTGATGAATCCCAAGGATTTTTCTATTTTTGATGGTTTTAATATTAAAGAGTTATTTCAAAGAAAGCAAATACTTTGATGATATTCCAAAAGTATCATGAAGCAAGCAATTCATTTATATTCATAAAAAGAGTATCTAGGTCTGTAAGTTGAGTGTGTTGGGCTGTATACATATGTATGCTTATTCATTTTAAAAGTTCATATTTATGTATCAAATTAAACTTGAAAATATTGGGCAAAATGTAATTTTAAAAAAATCACAGATAAATTTTTTTGAAATTTTTTATTAGATATTTTCTTTATTTACATTTCAAACGCTATCAAGAAAGTTCCCTATTCCCTCCCCCTGCCCCTGCTCCCCTACCCACCCACTCCCACTTCTTGGACCTGGCATTCCCCTGTGCTGGGTCATATAAAGTTTGCAAGACCTAGGGCCTCTCTTCCCTATGATGGCCGATTAGGCCATCTTCTGCTACATATGCAGCTAGAGACATGAGCTCAGGGGTTACTGGTTAGTTCATATTGTTGTTCCACCTACAGGGTTGCAGCCTCCTTCAACTCCTTGGGTACTTTCTCTTAGTCATGCATCAATGAGTTCAAAGATAATGTTAGCAATAACTAGTTTTCAGTCACCAAGAGGAAAAGCATCTTTTCAGATATATCAGTACGGAAACCTGTCTTCTAGATGATTTTGAGTACAAATTGGGAGCATGTGTTATGTGTGGAAGGCATAGAGTTTAAGAACACCACCTATGTGTGCCCTGTTATTGTCAGAAAGCTTCCATTTACCAATTTCATTGGAGAATTTCATTCTTCTTAATGCTTAGTGGGACCTGTGCATAGTAGCTCTGAAGATCTTGTGATTTTGTGACAAAATCTGTGGTTCTTACTTGAAGAAAATCTCAGAACTCCCCCTACTAGGTGAATGCTTGTTTCATTTGCATTATAATTAATCAAAATTTAGTACACTAACTATTCAGGACATTAGGTGAAGCATTATTGACTTTAGCCTCTCTTCTTTGTTATATGAGGTAATTTTGTCCTCTTATATCAATGGGGTAGCAATACTAATCATTACCAGCCCATCTTAAGGACATGTGCCCCAGTAAGTTTATACACATTAAACCAACTGTTGATAATATGAAAAGATAAAACTCTAAGTATGGATTAATGGTGATATATTCAAGATAACATGATTGTGATACCTTTTAGTATTTTAACATTTTATGATGCTTTAAGGAAACAGCTTATCTTAGCTTGAAAAATTGTTTTTCCAAAAAGGCACAGCATCAATAGAGGGCTTGTTTCAATGTTTAAATAGGCTATGCGGGCTAAATTCTGGGTCAACAGCCAGTAGTAGGTCTTGTCATAGGGTATGCATCAAATTTAATGTAGCAAGTATGAAGCAGTATATTTTGACCATCTTTCTCTAAATTTCTGTACATCTAGAATCCTTCCCATTGCACTTTATTCAACTTGCTTTAATGCTTTCATTGGAATTTTCCCATATGAGCAATCCCTGATCATTTATTTGAAAAGTGTGAAGCTGCTAGTTTGCTTTTAACTTTACAAGCTAATAACCACAGTTCATTCACTCTTTCCTCACAGAGCCTATTTTGCAATACTTTAATACTTTTGTTGATCTTGGAATCACTCGGGTGTGTTTATTTCTTTTTGCAAACTGAGTAACTGCTACCATTTTTCTCAGCTTAAAGAGTCATTTTACAATTCTAAGATGTAATTGAACTGTGATTCTCTTCCTGGTGAGCACCATTCTTTGTTGTGATAACTTTCTGCTATAATTGACCAGCATAAAGCTTATGGACACAGTTCTTGTATATTAGGGCAACCATTATATAAGCAAGTGGTAACATACAGGCAAATAGAAATGAGAAAAATAACAAAATGTTGAAGAAGGAGCTTAGCTTATGTAGAATACCATATTGAGAAAGGATAAAATAACATACTAACAATGAACTTAAATGTTCCTGAATTTCTCAGGAGCAACTCAGTATATTACATACACAGCAGATGTCAAGATGTACATATGTTTATATTGCTAATTTATATTTCATTATTTATAATTAAACTATAATATTAAAAAATATAAAATATATCGACAGTTGCTGTTCTATTTAACATTAAATTTTATTAAATACCTTATAAAGAGAATTTTAAAAATAAACTAAAATGAATATTGGGAATAACTTCAAAATAACTGCTTTGGGAATGTTAGTTGAGAAGACTGATATAGGTATGTAATATTAACAGACAATTATATATACATTTGAAATTGTCTCAATTGCAGGAAATAACCTGGAATTGTAAAGATTGTATTCCACCTAATTATAGATGATTTCTGACACATAAAAGCAGAGAACATAGTACAATAGACATGAGGCTATCCTGAATATGGGTTAGATAATTGTAATCTCATGACTATTTGAAACTGGACTAAATAAAATGCAACTTGCCTGACATCACATCATTTACTAATCCTTATTAGGATGAAATAGGATCTCAGGCTGTTTTGATATACATTTCCTTGAAGCCTGGGGTGTTGAAGACTTTTGCTAATATTCATTAGCCATTTTATTTCTTTTTAGAACTATCTGTTCAATTATTTCCTGGAAGAATTGCTTTTTGTTCATTGTTTTCATTTGTTTGTGTATTCTAGATATTAATATGATGATTATTATATCGCTGACAAGCATTTATCTCCAGTTTTAAGGCTCTCCACTCTGGTCATTGTTTATTTTACTCTAAAAGATTTTTTTAAATTTCATGCAATTCTATTTGTTCACTTTTGAAGCTATTTCCTTTGTTAATAGATTTCTTTTTGTGAGATTTTTGTTTTTGTTTTGTTGGTTTTTTTTTAATTTTGTTTCACCTATTCCTAAATTTTGAAGCATTTTTTCTCTAGTGGTTCAAATATGTCATATCTCACATTAATATCTTTGATGTATTTTTACCGGCTTTTTGTACAGGGCAGTTGATAAGAGCAAAGTTCCATTCTTCCACATATGGAAGACACATTTTCTCTGCATCATCTGTTAAAGATTCAGTCTTTGCACCAGTGTACATTTATGGCATCTTTGTGTAAAAATGAAGTGGGTAGAGCTGTGTGGGTTTCCTTCAGGGTCCTCTATGCTAGGTCTTTGGTAATCATGTCTGTTTCATGTTTTTAATGAATATGCCAATATTTTAACAATTGCACTGTCATATACTTTGTGATACCTTCAAACTGACTCAATCTGGTCAAGACTGCCCTGGCTACTTTGATACTTATATAGCTTTTTGGTATTTATAAAAATAAAACATTTTTAGGATTTTTGAATTGGTCTGTAAATCACACCACTGGAATATTATGGGGATTTTCATTAATGTATCATTTTGACAATATTGCTTTTATCAGTCCATGTGCATGCAAAGATTGTCCACATTCTAGTGTCGTCTATCCTTTTTATTCATTTTCATAATGTAATTACTGTTACAGTTGCCAATTAATCTCTTCTCTAATTGTCCTGGCTGCGGCTACCTTGGTACCCACCTCACTGTTCTGGGTTCCCGAAGACACAAATGCAGCCTTATTTATTTATTTGTTTGTTTGTTTGTTTGTTTGTTTGTTTATTATTTTCTTTATTTACATTTCAAATGCTATCCCGAAAGTTCCCTATACCCTCCCCCCACCCCTGCTCCCCTACCCGCCCACTCCCACTACTTGGCCCTGGCCTTCCCCTGTGCTGGGTCATATAAAGTTTACAAGACCAAGGGGCCTCTCTTCCCAATAACGGTTTGCAGCCTTATATTTTAATATTCCTTAAACAGCTCAATGGCTGGGGAAATTCCTGAGCTTCTCAAAGCTAGCACACTCTCTCCGATATTCCTGATTTATTATTTACTAAAATCATTATTCCATCTTTGCTGCCCTGGACCCAGACCTGCAGCCGTCCTGGGCCACAAATCCTGGCTCTTACATGATTGCTATGCTCTTTCTTCTGCTTCTCTCAGGCCTAGTCTTTAGTTCTTTCCTGGAATGGTGACTCTATCTCTTTCTTCCCTGGGTCCTCTTTCCTGGGGAATTTGAAAGTCCCACCTCTGTTTCTCTGCCCACAGAACCATTGGCCAACAGAAACCTTATTTACTAATCAAAACCAACTGGGGGCAGCGACCCTCAGTGTCTTATCTGTGGATTCTCCTGCAATTTGGGGGACACAATAACATAAGTGTTACACAAAATCCCTAACAAATTATTTTATATCATTTGTTAGGTATGTTTTAAGGTTTCTACAGAGTTATTGTACATGTGATAGTTTCATAATTTCTTTCTTGGTGAGTTCCTTATTGGTATACAGAAGAGCTATTGATTTGGGGCACGGTAAATGTGTGTCCTGCTTCTTTGCTGACAGTGTTTATCTTAATGAAAAATTATCTACAAAGTTATTCATGAATAAAAATTAATATGTTCAATAGTGTCAAATGAGGCAAAAAGGAGAATAATATTTAATTTGCATTCTAGAAACAGTATTGATTGCAGTGAATGTTCATCCTTTTTTATCATGTTAAAAAAGTGTCTCAGAGAGAAAACAGTTTTACCTTTACTATAGTTAATCAATGAATTCTTGTCTCACAAAGAGTGTATGCTTATAATACTGGGATAGGAAATATTTCAGGAAAACAAATCAATATAGAAATAAAAACAAAACAAAACAAAATTCTCCTTCCTCCAATAAAGGAAATTTATAGTTCTATAGATCCCAAACCACAAGATATTCATGCTACAGGACAACAACAATGTCTGAGATGAATCCCAGTCAGGTTCCAGTATTGATAGTGTACCAGAAGCCAGAGGCCTCAGATGAGACCATAGACTCAATGCAATGAACATTTGCAACAAGAAGTATGCAAAAGTATGCCATTGCTTCCACAGTGAGATTTCTTTTGGTAGGGGCTAAGTTGCAAGGTTAGGAGCTGGGCATGAGGAAAATGAGGGATAATTATGGAATACTCAGATTCATCAGTATTTGAATATGACAAAAACATGTTTTAATCTGTCCTAGTACATCTATAAAGCAAGTATTAAAAACATTGTTGGATTATCCTGTACCTTTGTCCTTTATCAAACTCTACCCTACCCACACTTTCTATTCTTATGACTCCAACATCATCTATTTAATAAATAATTTTTCTTGGATCTCTTCTGTACATTTCTAAAACTGACACAGGTAAGTCAATCTATGACAAAATATAGTCACCTGTGTCTTCAGACTTAGAAACTGAAGTTATAGTGATTTAAGTCATAACACTGCAAGAGCTCTTTGGTGAAACATCTATGTAAACCCAGCAGTGCATAAAGAAGTTCTGTCACCTACAAAAATAGAAATAAACAATGCTAAAAAAGAAAATAGTGGAAATCTGGCTTGTTGGTGACAACAGGCACAGCATGAGAGGCTATGATGTGTATATATTCTGCTATCATTCCTCATGTTACTAATGGCTTCAGTCTGGATATGTTTATGGATGCCTTATTTAACAAAGTTTAGAGAGTAAACACATCAATGATATAACATGTGGAAAACATGCTTGGCTTAAAGGGAATATCAGTAACAGATGGAGTAGAAATAGTGTAGGAGCTGAAGGATGGAGGCAAGTTCTGTGAAAAATCTCTCCTGTACATGATATTACTATGAATTCAGAACATCAATGGTTTTTTCTCTAGAACAATACCTTCTAGAGATAAAGCCAGTCAACATTCACTCATATACAGGGTGGGAAAATCTTCAGGCCCGGCTCCTTATGAAAGGCCTATTGGTAACGATAGTTGGTTGGGAGTGAAAGAATCATTTTTTTCTTTTTCCCTCATTTTAAAATGTGGCCAATGGCAGTTTTTCATGGTTCAGTAGATGTCAATATAGTCATGCATATCAGCTACACTGAGTAGACTTAGTGGATTTTCAAAACAAATACACAAATATGTAAAGTTGCTTGGAGAAATACTGAGAAGCACATGGGACAATTGGAGGAGTGTTTGGGGGATAGATATCATTATATTTCATGGCATAATTATATAAACATATCAAAAATAAGTATTTTAAAATCGATTTGTTGAACTCCAAATCTCTATATCCTAAAAAGGTGTATAACATGGAATTCAGAGAATTAGTTTTGGTATTAAAAACTTAAAAGTAATTTTAAACAAATAATAACATAAACCTTAATAAAATACAGAACATACAGATTGACAAAAATGTGATCCTCATGAGCTGACATACAATGACTTTACATACAATGCAAAGTCTTATTACTGCATTGACTAACTTCATCAATGTAGAATCATTCTGTGCCAATCACGTTCCTGTTAGAAAAATTGCATTCGCCCCTTATAGCACAAGCTGAAGTAGATTCCCAGTGATAAATGTCATTATTATAAAGTAAGAAATCTCTATACTTTCAGGAAAAAAAAACACACATTATACCATTTAGTAATCATGTTCATATTAAGTGATTATTTTCTAAGATACAACCCTGAAACAAAGCATAAAAGAAACAAATTAAGAATTGTGTTACTTTAGAGCATAAGCTATTGGTGCTCTGTTCAGTTAATTTTCCCCTGTGCCCATGTGCTCAAGGCTCTTCTCCAGTTTCTTTTTTATTGGTTTCAGTGTATCTGGTTTTATGTGGAGGTCCTTAATCCACTTGTACTTGAGCCTTGTACAAGGAGATAAGAATGGATAGATTTGCATTCTTAGTCATCAGGAAAATGCAAATCCAAACAACCCTGAGATTCTACTTCATACAAGTCAGAATGGCTAAGATCTAAAATTCAGGTGACAGCATATGCTGGCAAGTATTTGGAGAAAGAGAAATACTCCTCCATTGTTGGTGGGATGGCAAGCTGGTACAACTACTCTGGAATCAGTTTGGTGGTTCCTCAGAAAATTATATATATTACTACCTGAGGACCCAGCTATACCAATCCTGGGCATATGCCCAGAAGATGCTCCAACATGTAATAAGGACAGATGCTCCACTATGTTCATAGCAGCCTTATTTGTAATAGCCAGAAGCTGGAAAGAATCCCGATGTCCCTCAACAGAGAATGGAAACAGACAATGTGGTATATTTACACAAAGGGGTACTACTCAGCTATTAAAAACAATGAATTCAGGAAATTCTTAGGCAAATGGTTAGAAGTAGAAAATATTATCCTGAGTGAGGTAACACAGTTACAAAAGAACACACATGGTATGCACTCACATACCATGTGGATGTTAGCCCAGAAGTTTGGAATACCCAAGATACAATTGACAGACCACATGAAGCTCAAGAAGAGTGAAAACCAAAGTGTGGATACTTTGGTCCTTCTTAGAAGGGGGATCAAAAATATTCATGGGAGGAGATGCAGGGACAAAGTGTGGAACAGAAATTGAAGGAAAAGCCATCCAGAGATTGCCCCACTGGGGATCCATCCCACATACAGACACCAAACCCAGACACTATTATGGATGTCAAGAAGTGCTTGCTGATAGGAGCCTGATATAGCTGTCTCCTGAGAGGCTCTGCCAGTGCCTGCAAAATGCAGAAGTGTGTGCTCACAGCCATCCATTGGACTGAGCACAGGGCCCCCAATGGAGGAGCCAGAGAAAGGATCCAAGGAGCTGAAGGAGTTTGCAGCATCATAGGACGAACAACAATATGAACCATCCAGTACTCCCAGAGCTCCCAAGGACTAAGTCAACAACTAAGGAGTACACATGGAGTACTCCAGTCTCATAGGTAGCAGAGGATGGCCTTGTGGGACATCAATGAAAGGAGAGGCCCTTGGTCCTGTGATGGCTCAATTCCCCAGTGTAGGGAAATGCCAGAACAGGGAATTGGGAGTGGATGGTTTAGTGAGCAGGGGGAGAGGGGATGGAACAGGGGATTTTCCGAGGAGAAATAAGGAAAGGGGATAATATTTTAAATGTAAATATAGAAAATATATAATAAAAATAAAAATAAATAAAAAATAGTGTTACAATAATGAAACTATTATCTAGGAAGCAGATTAATTCACATCTGAAGTTACCAAGACATAAACCTTGGAAGTTGTAAACACTGCTCAATAAGGAAAATGCCTTCTAATAGATAAGATTAAGCTAATGACTTATTGTTTTAATCCATGATGTTAGAGGCAGCTTGTTACAGCAACAACCTGATACACCTCACTCTATAAGGAAATATAGAATCGAACAAGGGAGGAAAGTACTCACCAAATCTACACAGAATGTGATATGTTTAATATACACAAAAATATCAAATTACTAACTAACCAAAGTAGGAGAGAAAGTGGTTCCAAAACTTATAAGAACACTTAAAAATTAAATGCCAATGCATATAAGACATTGACAGTAAAAGAAACTAATAGATACTCTTTCAGTAAATTATAATATATTTTCTAATTTTACTGTAAATTTTAAAATTTAGATTTATGAGCCACAATAAAATAAAGATTATTGACTGCCCTTTAAATGACATGGGATTATATTCAAAATCTATACATATTAGGATCATATTATTCTACACTCACTAGCTGCCATGTGTATTATTGCTTGCTAACCTGACTAATGGTTTTCCATTGATAAGAATTTGATTTAACAGCATCCATAACAGAAAGTTGTTATAAGCAATATAAACCTCCCACAATTTTACTTTTATACAATTTTAATGTCTTATACTTTTAAGTGTTTTCATTCGAATGATAAGGGAACTTAAGGTTTGAATATGCTAGTTAGACTCTCTTCATATTTTGTTACTAGAAATAAGATAAGGTTAAGTAGTTTCACTCATGAAAATCAGTTGAACATATTTAGTATCTCATGAATCACAAATGTTACTTCTGTGTGGATGGGTTACCCATTAGAGCTGCAAAATTGTTCAGACTCTATTAATGCGGACTCCTTCTATTGGAGAGCTAGAATCAGAGCATAATGGGATGTACTGGTCTCCGTCCCTGCACCTGCACATTTTGCAAGGTTATTTTTGGCAGGTTTGAGAGCACAGAAGCTGCTTTGCGGTGTAATTTAAGTGGGCTTACTCTAAGCAGCTGCAGGTGTCTTGGCCATCGGAGTCTTTGTAAACTGTCCTCATATGGTAGGAAATCATAAAAGCAATCCAGTGTTTTAGGTCTTTTAGTCACATATACATTATCATAAATACAGTCTGTGTAATATAAAATAATATGATCTTTTCATTATAGCAGAGTAATGGGGCCAATAGAAGCATATTATTTTAATTGAGAGCTCATTTTTTTTCAAGTGTGGTACAGTAAATACTTTTCAGGGCTTCTTGGAAAAGAGGAGAAATTCCCAACCAGGTTTGCTTTGTATAACTATATAATAGATCTGCTCTTAAGATTAAATTTGGTCTTTAGTAGAATAAATTTTTTCATTCACTTTATTACTGAACTTTCCTAGTCAGCAAAGAATGTAGAAGGCTGAGTTGACTACTATGGTTAATGTCCATAGGGGGCTAGTTTCTTTAAATCACCAATCTGTAAGGTACTTTTGGTTGTTAAGTTTATTCATCTTTATTAGCTTTAATTATTCTGCCTATTTACTATAGATATTTATTTTCATGTTTTCTAATTTTCAGTGTTAGAGATAGAAAACAGGGCCAAACATAGGTTAGGAAGAGCTCTATGACAAATATTTACTCAGTTTGGAAATTTTCATAACCATAACTTTTGCATTTGCATAATTCATTTATTTATGAAAATAAATATGTTTTATATATAGTACACAAATTACAAATTCTGTGAATATGTGGTCCAATTCTGAGAAAATATATTGGAAATTAATAATTTCTTATGAGTAATGACTTATTGATTCAGAGAAATATAACTATTGTCAACCTGTGTGTGTAAAATTGGATATAACAATGAATTTTCCTAAAATGACTTTGGAGGCATCATGATTTGCCTGACTATAAAAACAGGAAATGCCTTAAATTTCAATGAGATTGTATTTTCAGTTCAGCTAATGAAAATTAAAATTCCATGTATAGAGGATTAATAGACAACAATAAGACTAAGAATATATTAAATCCCAAAGCCATGTGATCGATGAAAACATTACCCTGTATAATATTTTAGGGCAATTTTTTAAAGCTGTGCAATTATCTTTATTTCTTCAAAAGAAAATCAAAATCACTGAAATATAACCCATTTGTGGTGGTATGAATAAGAAGGATCTTTGTAGGCTCATTTATTTAAGAGTTTGCTCTGCAGTCAGTCAAATGCTTGGATAAAGTCAAGATGCATGGCCTTCTTGGAAAGAGTTCACTGCGCCTGGACTTTGAATTTCTAAGAAGCCAGGCCACTCACTGATTCTTACTCCTTTTCTTTTGCTTGCGGATCAGATCTAAGCTCTCAGCTACTGTTCAGGTTCCATGTCTGTCTGTCTCCTTCCATTCTCCCTACTAATAACTTTTCCTTCTATAATGTCTTTGATCATAGTGCCTTATCATAGCAATTTGAAAGTAATTAAGGCAATATTGAATGAACGTTATGTGAAATATTCTCATGAGGTAAGAAGTTCAGTGGGAGAGCACTTGCCCAGCATGCATTAAACCCTGGGTTCAATTACCATCACCATAAATATTATGTCCTCAAATAATATTGTTAACTAAGCACCATATTAATGCCTTTAATTAGCATAATAAATTTCGGGTTTTTAATGCCCACTTAAAATTCTTTTACATTGAAAATGTGTATGTGGTATCAGAACACAGCTTTTTATTGTTAGTTTTTATTAGTATAGGTCCACACTTAATTTCAAATTCAGAAGTGACACATATTTACAGATTGATCTAGAGGCAGAGCTACTATTTAAGGCAAAACAATAATAAAAATATAACTAATGTATTTGAATTTAAAAGTCACTAGATGAAGTGTTTCCATTAATATAATATGATCTTAAGTTAGGAACTGTATTATGAAACAGCTTGAGAAATTTAAATTATCCATGAAGGCTTCTTTTTCAGTTCAAAGTATCCATTCACTAATAATAAGTAAATATCTATAGTGAAACGCTCCTTAAATATTTATCATTGAATTATGTGTGTATTAATCTTTGAATTTGGCATATTTTAGTTTCTAGTTAAACCAGGAATACTCACAATTGAAGTCATTTCATAGTTTGATATTGTCATTAATTTTATTTTATTCACTGAGTGTTATTTATATATACTTAATGTTGCTTAATTGAAGAAAACTGAATTTTTCCTTCCCAGTAATTATCATTTGTGAATAGCTCATTGGATGGAAGTAGTCCATTGTGTCAAAATTCTCTTCTTAATGCTGAGATCTTTGTTTGCCCTGAGAATGTTCAGGTCTTCTTCATATTGTCACATGAATTGTCATAATTTATTTTAAATAACATGTACAATCTATGACATGATATATAACATTAAGCCAGGATTCTTCCAGTTTTTCACCAATCTATGTACATATGCACTTGATAGATACTATATCCTCATGAATAAGCAATTACTATATAATTATGTTAGCATTTGAAATACTTGATAGAGGATGAATATCAGAACTAAAAAAAAATAAATAAATAAACCCAAGGTTAAGATTGAGTAATTACTCTTCCAGAAGACTCCCTGACCTCGGTCCAATATTTGGCCCTGAGAGCTCTCAGAGACTGAGCCACCAGTCAAAGAATACACATGGCTTGAACGTAGGTTGACTGTGGTATCCTTTCCCAATAGGACTGCCTCGTCTGGCCTCAGTGAGAGAGGCTGTGTCTACCTGGCAGAGACTTGATGCACCAGGGTTGTGGGGGGGTACCCAGGGGTTGCCCCACCCTCTCAGAGGAGAAGGGGAGGGGGATGAGAGGAAGGTCTTTGGGTGAAAGAGAGGGGGGTGTGGGAGTAGCATTTGATGTAAATAAATAAACAATTAAATTTTAGAAAAGATTGAAAAAAATTCAAGGTACTAGAGTGGGCCACAACAAGTCCAAAAAACTATCCTTATCTATGATGTACTTTCTATTGTTTCTGTTATTTTGGGTTAACCAACACCATCATGGCTCCCTAATCCTCCTTCTAAAATCAGACCAGAGAGGTGGCTCAGCATATAAGACCACTGGTTAAAAGAACAAGGACTCAATCTCCAACATCCACATGATTGTTGCTAATCATTTGTAACTCCAGTACTGGAAACTCCAAGTGTGTTGCACAACATACATGCAGACAAAACATCCTTCCAGTGTAAAAGGAAATATAAGAATGTTACAAAAATAAAGTCAAAAGTTGACTTACTTCGCTCCAAAACCTACATCATTTGTTTGCATTCACCATGTCGTATAGGCATCATATCATTTCAGGTTGTTACTAGAGCAGGGCAAATCCAGTCTAAGAAGATAGAAGCATATAACACAATACAATGACTTTCATTATAGTGCGTAGCTATGAATTTTACATTTTATTACTATTACTAATCTATTTTATCATGCATGTTTTATACTTGCCAGATTTCATATATATTCTCTTATATACATATGTATATGTATTCACTTATATATTTATATATGCACACACACATATGTCTGTGTATATATGTGGGAAATTCAGTGTCCACAGGAGCCCGCATTATCATAAATGGAAATCTGTTTTAGAAGGCAATCCACTCAGATATTTGGGTTATAATGACAATCATTTACATCAGGCTTTTTAAACATTGTTTTCATTATTTTTGTTTTCCTATCTCTATCTCATTGCATTACTTTCTCCATTATCTTAGTTCAATAAAATACTTTTTTTGATATTTAATTTACTATAGAATGATGAGTATATACCTCAGATAACCCAAAGCAACTTGTGATATTTAGAAGCTGCACATTTCAGGATCTCAATTCTGAATATTTTTGCCAAACGAACAAATTGGCTGTATTTCCTCCTTCCTACTTTTTCTCTAACTCAGAGATCATTTAGTTAGCTGTAGTTAAGTTTAGAATATTGAATATGAGGCTAATGACTTTCAATCCTTTGCAAGTGTGTAACCTTTAAAATTCAAGTAAAATCACTGCTTGCAACATTTACTGTGAATTACAACAAATGGCTGTATCAGAGTCAGAGCCCAGAAAGATCATTAACTGCTTCCTCTCATTTGGTACCACGCATGGGTAGAGGAAAGTTTATTGCCATCTTCTTTCTGCAACATCAGACTTATAGGAACTGGGACTATAGTTACCTGAAACTCCCCAAAGATCAATCTGTTTCTTGCCTACATGTTCTCATTCAGTTTGCTCTTCTCAGTTCTTGTAGTTCTAATGCTCCCCAGATCAAAAAAGATCCATATTTAATTTTTTTCAGATAATCAAATGACTGACTTTCTTTCCCACACATTTTGAGACACCTCCAAAGAACCTTGAAGTTTTTCTAGATGGACAGATAGAAAACCACTGGGAAAGAAACGAAAATCTATGAGAATTAAGGAACAAATTCATGATATGTCTCCACCTAGTTAAAATAATGGCATTACCCAACATGTGACACCTATAAAAGCAAAGCTAGATTTGTTCTTTGTTTGTTTGCTTGTTTGCTTTGTCTTTTTTTTAAAGATAGAGTGCCATACAAGAATCATAGCTAGTTAAAGTTACAAATCAAAGACAATTAAAAAATCAGTGAAGAAAATGTGTTCTAATATTGATTTCTGATTTCATGTAGTTACATTAACAGTTACTTTTTTGGGCTGAGATTTTCTATAATGTTAATTATATATTAGCATAAATGAATCTACTCATATTTTTCTCATCGGCATGTTTTATAAAACAAAGTATTTTGTTTTGTTTTGTTTTGTTTTGTTTTTACATTTTATTACATGGCAGTAAATCACCACTGTCACTGAGAACATATCATGACTTCTCACTGCCTCTCATTGTTCTCTTTTCTTTTCTTTATTAGATATTTTCTTTATTTACATTTCAAATGCTATCCCGAAAGTTCCCTATACCCTCCCCCCACCCTGCTCCCCTACCCACCCACTCCCACTTCTTCGACCTGGTGTTCCCCTGTACTGGACATGTAAAGTTTGCATGACCAAGGGCCTCTCTTTTCAATGATGGCCAACTAGGCCATCTTCTGCTACATATGCAGCTAGAGACACGAGCTCAGGGGGTACTGGTTAGTTCATATTGTTTTTCCACCTATAGGGTTGCAGAGCCTTTCAGTTCCTTGTGTACTTTCTCTAGCTTCTCCACTGTGGGCCCTGAGTTCTCTCCAATAGATGACTGTGAACGTCCACTTCTGTATTTGCCAGGCATTGGCGTAGCCTCATAAGAGACAGCTATATCAGGGTCCCTTCAGCAAAATCTTTCTGTCATATGCAATAGTGTCTGGGTTTGGTGGCTGATTATGGGATGGATCCCAAGGTGGGGTAGTCTCTGAATAGTCCATGTGTCCTGAAAATTCGAATTTAAAATATTTGGAAAAAGAATTCAGACTGCAGTTTGGCTTTCAGTATAGACAATTCCCTATTCAATTCTCTGTTCTGAATCCATGTGTCCTGAAAATGCTAATTTAAAATAGTTGGAAAAAGAATTTAGTCTGCATTGAGTATGTACAAATACCTTTACTTTTTTCCCTTTAAACAATGTTTCCTTAGTATTACCTGGCATTAGGAAGCCTGAATGTTTGAAAATTATTTAACAAATATATGAGGATTTATGTATGCTACATATGATTATCACAACATCTTAAGGGGAACTTGAGTAGCCATGAGTAAAATGTATTAGCAGTATTGGGGTTTTTGGTTGACATCCTGGAACTCATTTCCCATGGATATTGAAGGGTGATTCCACCATTCCTCAGAAAAATGACTGAACTTTCTGGCTTTCATTGTTTGTGTCTTTACACTTTAAGCTGGAGGACATTCACTTGGAGTGAATACATTCCTGCTATTTTCCTCCAAATCAATTTATAATCTTTTTCTTTTTGGCATTTCTAGTGCTTGATCCTACAACTCAGTTTAAAATCTTTGAAAAGTATCCTGTTGAAATAATTGTATCATCTGGTAATGAAAGTTATGTAAAGAAGCAAAATCAATGAGATATTTATCTCTCTTTGATATAGTGAATTCTAATTTTATGCCAAGCATTTCTAGTAGTGAAATACCTATATATTAACTTCATGAAGTAGATTATGTTCATTTAAACAACATCAGTGTTTGATCCCACATTTTTATAGTAATATCAAAATATCATGCTAGAAAGAAAACACCATTTAAGAAATCCAGGAGATAAGAGGAATATGCCAGTGAAAAGTTTTGGACAGTAAAGTAGGTCAATTACCAAGACAAGAAGAAAGTAGACAATATCTTCTTTTTGAAATAAAGTAATTCCTGAAAGATGCTGAAAGATGTTCTTAATAGAAGAGCATGATTCAAAAATCTTGAGAAACTATTTATAGTATGAATTATTAAATGGTCCAGTGAAAATATGTCTTTTACTAAGTGTGAAACACTGATGATCTTTCCTAAATTTTGAGTTCTCTTTAACAAGATACCCATAAGGTCGTTATAAAGAAGAGGTAAAAAATGCAAAGAAAATTTCAGAGAATGGACTGAAAGTTGTTTTGAATAAACTCACTTTGAATAAAATAATGCCAGATTTCAAACAAATCTAAAAATGTCTTGATGCAGAGGATGGGTCTAAAACAGGCACATGGGGAAAAAGAATATGAGGTTAACAAATTTGAAGCAATTGAATAATTTAGTGTTTCAGTGTTGTATATAATTACTGCTCTTTATAGTCGAAGGGATATAAACAGCTCAACTACAAATTGGTCTTGTTAGAAGAGAATTTAGTACAAAAATCTTTTATCCACTATTCTCCCTACAGCTTCTTGTTCTCAACATTCATATGCAAAAATGTTTCAAAATTATGCATAGACTACTTTGATTTATATATGCAAGAGTCTTTCCCTCCAGGCAACCTTTCTTCATTTTCCCTCCACAATCAACTCTTTCTTTGTTCTACTTTACACCCAACACCATCTTCTTTCAGAACTATGATGTCTGCTTTGTCTTCCCTTTCCATACCTAGTCCTTCACTAGGTAAAACCCCTACAGGATTTCTCATAAGAAAGTTTTTCTCCAATCACTGCTGTGGTCAAAAGTCCTCTCCTTGCCTAGTGGTGGTGGCAGCCACACAAACCTAAATCCTACCTCTCAGGAGGCAGAGGTGAGCAGATCTGAATTCAAGACCATCCTGGTCTCCAAAGTGAGTGCCAGCGCAGCCAGGGCTAAACCCTGTCTTGAAAAACAAAAACAAACAAACAAACAAAAAACAAAAAAGAAAGTTTTCTCTCTATATATGCAGAATTCTGTTTCCTTGTGTTGGCTAGCATTTCCTGTGATGTTAATAAAGTCCATTCATGCTAGATAGGGCACCAACCACAGACAAGGAGTGGATTCTACTCCGGTCCAACTTAGTGAACCAATGTGTTTATAAGGGTTACTTACTCATGTAAGGGTCAGGGGTTACTTAGAGAAGCATAGATAACTCAAAGGCAGATGCAGGAACAAAAACACCAGCCCAGCATGATCCTCCACTCAAGAAACATGCATCCTGAGAATTACCTGTCTGATTTGCAAACAGCCCAGCTGGTGAAAGAATCTCTTCAGAGCAACTGTTGCTACTTATGCCTTGGGCAGGGGCCTCATGTTTATTTAAACTTCCTGAAAATTTGTGAGCTACTTACTAAACTTCCAGTAAATTTTGTTAACTTCCTTAGTCTTCCTTCAGAAAGGAACCTTTCACTGTAGAGAAAACTGTTAAATGCACGTTCCTTCCAGCATTTTACCTTCTGTTTTTGTTTTTTGTTTCCAATCTCAGTCACTAATTTGACTTTTTAAAACATTAATAATATGCATCTCTTGAAGATGCTAGGTTTTATTTGGTTTGTGAGAGGAAAAAAATAATTCCAGTTCCTGATTATCTTAACTTGACCTTTTATATGCCTTTTCCATCGTATAAGGGGACATTAATTCTTAAACCTAGGCTGTCCTATGATATATAATAATACTCCTGAAGATCTGTACACCAATTTCATATGTGAATTAAACTTGTTAAGATTATATGTACAATTCAAAGAGGCCTCTGTTTAGTTGGAAGCAGTAACCATGAAGGAACATTATTTCTCAATAATGAGTTTTAAAGTGTAACACCCTCATGGGAATTATAACTAAATTCAACCCACAGGAAAACAGGTTTGATGTTGCTTCAATAAGAATAAAACTCTCTTCAGGTTCCATCTCCCCACTGTAGTGTATTTCAGCTAATGTCATCCCCATTGAGTCCTGGAAGCCTCTGACATCCCAGTTCTCTTGGACTTTCTAGAAGTCCCCCCCCAATACCACCCCTGCAGCCCAGCTGCACATATCCATTCATTCTCCTAATCCTCTAAGCTTCTCTCCTTTCTCCTCCCATACCTGATCTTGCTCCCCTTTTCCTGACCTACTACCCCACTCCTTTCCCACCCAGGTCCCTCTCTCCCTCTGCCTCTCATTATTATTTTGTTCTTCCTTCTAAGAAGGATTGAAACATCTTTACTTGGGCCTTCCTTCTTGTTAAACTTCATCTGGTCTGTGATTTGTATCATGGGTATCCTGTACTTTTGGGTTAATATCCACTTATCAGTGAGTACATACCATGCATGTCCCTGTGGGTCGGGGGTACCTTGCTCAGGACACCTAGTAGAGAGATGTGGCCTCCCACCCATCTCCATACTTTTGACTGAGAATTGTTCCTGTCTAAAGGAAATGCAGGGACAAAAATGCAATAGAGACTGAAGGAAAGGGGATCTAGTGACCCGCCCCATATGGGATCCATCCCATGCACAGGCACCAAACCCTGTCACTATACTGATGCCATAATGTGTTTGCAAACAAGAACCTAGCATGGTTGTCCCTTGAGAGGCTCTACCAGCAGCTGACTAAGACAGATGCAGTTACTTACAGCCAATCATTGAACTGAGGTCTGAAAGCCCTATGAAAGAGTTAGGGGAAGGATTGAAGGAGCTGAAGGGGATAGCAACCCCAGAGGAAGAACAACAGAATTAAGTAACCTGGAACACCCTGCCCCCTTCCCCGACCCCCCCCTCCCGACCCCCAGCTCCCAGAGACTTAGCCAACCAACCAAAGAGGACACATGGGCTGGTTCCCCACCACACATATCTACCAGAGGACTGCATTGTTTGGCCTCAGGTGGGAGAAGATGAGTTTAATCCTGTAGAAACTTGATGCCCCAGGGAAGGAGGGTGCTGGGGGGGGGGTGCATATGTGAGGGGGATGGGTGGGTGGGGTGTGTATACTCTCAGAGGCAAAGTCAGGGACTGCTGGGGAATGGGATGAAGAACTCTGGAAGGGGGAGATCGGGCAGGAGGCCAAAATTTGGAATGTTAATAAATAAAGTAATTTAATAAGTACATTAAAATAATAAAAGCCATTATACAAGTTTGAGAAGTAGTATTTAGTCTTCTAAAAATGTTGCAATAGCTAGTGCTGTCAAACTGACAAAATCTGGACTCACCTGGGAAAGGGCTTATAAAATACCTGTGGGGTAGAAATATCTGCCCACTGTGGGTGGCACCATAACAGCAGTAGAGTCTGGATTGTATAGAGAAGACAAGTAGAATTGCTTGCTGCCTTCACTTCCTCACTTTCCTCCCTATGATACACTCTAACCTGGGACTTTTAGATGGAATAAATCCTTTCTTCCTTAAATTGCTTTAGTCAGATAGTGAAATGAAAAGAAACTAAGACTCATCTTCAGGATTTTTAGAATGTTTTTATACTTTTCAGGTTTTTTTTTTGTTTGTTTTTTGGTAATGAAAATGCAGGATATTAAACCTAAAACATGACTATGACTTTATTAGATATTACTCATTTTAATATGAATAAATTTAAATTTTCACCTGTAAAATGGAGATAATAAATGCCTTGGGTTTCGCTAACAATTAAAATATGTACTCTCTACGAAATACTTTATATAATGTCTGGTGTTTGCATAATACTTCACAGCTGCTGATTGCTTTTATTTTGATGATGAATTCAATTTTATGATTATGAGAAATATTGCTTAATTTAAATGAAAGTCATCAATTTTATTCAATAAGTTTAATTTATTTTCATGCTATTGGTATGTCTTAAATCACTTCTAAAGCTATCATGACCAAATTATAAATAATCAATAATTTCTACTTTTTGTAAATGAACAGTATGAAATTATTTCTGTATTTAATAAGTAAGTAAAGTTTCTTTCATAATTAAAATAAACTTTCCCCCCTTTCCTCACTTTTATTTTAAAATTTTTGACTTTATCTTCACTTTCATTAGTTTTTTTTTTTTTTCTTATAGTCTGTTAGGAAGGAATCACAATAATAGTATTTGCCAAGAACTTCATGTAG
Source organism: Mus pahari (assembly GCF_900095145.1). Classification (NCBI taxonomy): domain Eukaryota; kingdom Metazoa; phylum Chordata; class Mammalia; order Rodentia; family Muridae; genus Mus; species Mus pahari. The sequence goes on along the minus strand of NC_034606.1, from coordinate 15,046,880 downwards.
TTCAAACTTTGTAATGTACTCTCCCATGCATTTTTCATTTCGTCTAATATTGACTCATTCATACAAGAAATGCTATGGTTTCTAGTAGTTTGGTCTCTGAGCTGTGTCTGGGCTAAGGAACTAAAAGCTCTCCTCTAGCATTTAAGTTGCACAGTAATGGAGTGTGTGCGTACTCCAGCATGTGTATACCCCTAATGCTAGTATAATTTAAAGGTAGAACAAATGGGTGGGACTTGAGTAGAGAAAAATGTAAGTCAAATGAAACCAGAATCACTTTTCTGTTTTAAAAATATTTAAACTAAGGAGAAGAAAGCAATAAGGATGCAGAACATTTTGTGAAGGGCATATAGCTTCAGTATATGAGGAGTCTGAACATAAAGAAGAGAGATGGCATGACTTCTGGATAAAAATAAAAAAGATATACAAGATCAAGAGATCTATATGGTAGTAGATACACTTATTCTGTTCTTAACTGAAATATACACGATAATATAAATCATGGGTATCTTCCACCTGCAAGTGAAATGAATAAATGACATCCACAGCCAATGAGTGTCATTAGTAGAAATCAGAAGATTCCAAATAATTTCTATCCTTCTAGTAAGGTAGGAAAAACCTAGAAAGCTTTAAATAATTTAATTTAGTATATGATATCTAATCAGATTTTATATTTTACTGAATTTAAGGCACCTGTGTATGTTTCACTAATAATTATTTGTTTTCTGGGCAGAACACTTCCTAATTTACAGAGATATATTTCATAACTTAAAAATCCCAATGCATATGGCTTTATAGAAATATCTCTATTATCAAACCTGAACTCTGTGGTCAGACATCCATATTGATTATTTAGTTTCAGGGTTTTATTGGTTGTTTTGTTTTGTTCTGTTTTGTTTTCTGCTTCTACTCGGCTTCAGTTATCAAGGGTTAGGAATCTCCAGAGTTAGTGAATTAAAGTGATGGCATATTTAGGCATTTATGTTGCTACAAGCTTATGGCTATAGCTTCTCACATCTCTGTGAGAAAAAAAATTCTCACACACAAGGCAAATCCCATGTCCTCTAGTCTTATAGTGTTCCTACCCACCCCAAGTTTCAACTCTAGACAAAGAACTACAGATAAGTAAGAAATGCTGAGAGCAAGAGAAATAATCTTCCTTAGTAAAGGACACATCAATTGGTTATCCAATACAATACAGTGAGCCTTGGAAACATACATACAAGTAACATTACATAGACCAGTAATATTAAACAAACACACACGTATATATTTATATGTGTGTACATGTATGTATATATGTGTACATATATACATAAATATATGTATATATATGCATATATATGCATAACAACAATTAATGATAAAAGACACCATTCATTTAAAGAAAGAGCAAGGAGCGCATATGGAAAGGTTTGGAGGAATTGAAGGGGAAATGATGCCATTTTATTGTAATAGCAAAGTTAAAATATATAAACAATGACAAGTAAATTTGTATAAGACTTCTATTTGTGCTCAGCCTCGTGGATTTTCTCTCTCTAAAATGCTGTCTGTAGTCAGCCACGAGAATGTCTTTAACTTGGGTCATCAACTGAGACTACAACACTGAAAATGTTTTACTTCCTTCAGTGTTCTAGGTATCATCTTGCATAGGTGCAATAGTGGTTGTTGTCATCTACTGCTTTCTTGACAAATGGTTAAGCTTCACTCATGGGAACCTAGGCTTTTAGCTTGAAGCTAAACTACTTGTCTTCTCATGAGCCAGGCGAAGTAATTGATTTACATTACATTTACAACTCTTTCATTCTCTTTCATACTTCCCAGATTTTAGGAGGATATATAGAATTCACTACTTACTCGCAAGAATATCACAAGCACAAAGCTATGAGTTGAACTATTTGGAGAAAATAGCATATTGTATTATGGGATATAATGTACTTAATGTTTATATTTAAGTGTAGATTTTTCTATTTTCTCTAAGGGTAGCTGTTTTCCAGAAAAATGAACTTAATATCATGTGAAGTCATGTACTTGATTTTGAAGTAGGCTATTTATTAGAATAAATATTTAAGTATAAAAATTATTTTTTTAAAGATTTTTATTTTGCAAGCTCTTATTCCGCATGTCATAGCTACAATATAGTTTATGGACTTTTACAGAAGTATTCAACATCTGTGCCACTTACTGTATCTTCTTTACATCTAACAGTGATGACAACGTTTCATGAGCTAGTGATTCATTTGTGGCAATACATTCATTCTGTGTGCATCCCGAGTAGAAAGAATAATCTGTTTATAGTATAATATTTTACAAAATGAAACTTTAAATGGGATGATTTAAGCACTGTGCAACACATATTCTGTTTAGTGTTAGAAACTAGTAGTTGGAGTCATTTTACAAATGATGAAAGGCGAAGGATCATCATTTTTTAAAGCTATAAAGAATCCTTAAAATAGGCATACATTTTTATGTAAGAGACTTAGAAAAAGGGCTATATAGAGAATACTTTCAATTGATACACGTGTCTGGTGCTCCTGTGAACTGTATTTTTAAAAATATTTTTAACTTTTTTTGTGTTTTTTATTAGATATTTTCCTTATTTACATTTCAAATGTTATCCCCTTTCCTAGTTTCCCCTCCAAAAATTCCCTATCCCCTCTCCCCCCCCCCCGCTCATCAACCCACCCACTCCTGCTTCCTGGCTCTGGCATTCCACTATTCTGGGGCATAGAACCATCTCCAGTAAACTTTTTAATAGACACCATGGCACATAGAGACAAAGAATGCTGTGTGTTCCTACTTAACAGAAAAATGAAAAAGATATTCTAGCATTTCTAGGGAATTTGCAACACTGTATAGGACCAAAGTTGCAGAAGTTTATTGAAAACTTAACTGAGAAGTACCTAGTAGAAGTACCTAGTAGAAAGAAGTACCTAGCAGAATTCAATAACTATCATATCATTGCCTATTGTCTAATGGTATTTTAAAATGAGTGCATGTTTACTAATGAAGCCATGTAGAATTGTGTAAGATATGGAAGGAGATAAGAGGATGGATTTTAGTGTATCTAAATTTTGGGAAAATGAAACAAGCAGAGCAAAATTCCCAAACCATAAACCGTGTTTGAGAATGGGTATTTGCTACTCTTCTCTAGTCAATAAGATACTTCTTTTTGTTTGTTTGTTTTGGTTTTTTCGAGACAGGGTTTCTCTGTGTAGCCCTGGCTGTCCTGGAACTCACTTTGCAGACCAGTCTGGCCTCAAACTCAAGAATCCGCCAGCCTCTGCCTCCTGAGTGCTGGGATTAAAGGTGTGCAACCACCACACCCAGCACCCAGAAAACAAATAGTTTTAAATCAAAATGGAAACACTTCGTATATAAATACCCTTTCTTTCAATTCCCCATCCATATTTTCTTAATCTCTAGAGTTCCTCGTTATTTCTAAAGAGTCAATGGTTTTCTATTTATCTTTACTAATTCATAAAGCTTTATACTGTTGAAAACAAACAGTTTGCTATGAGAATTTGTCCTTGTTCAATAAACTGTACTAGATATTTCCCTGCAAGGTCTTGAGGTGAATGTCCCTGTTTGTTACATAGCAATACTTGTATGAATCAATGTTAGATTGAGATATACAATCTCCCTTGTTTATGTTTTAGTTTCTATAAAATGAGTGTAACAACTGTATGGACCTTAACATTCTATGATGCATAGTAAAATATTTAAAAGAAAATTCTTATGGGTATTGTTTAATAATCACCTTCAAACTCCTGAAGATTAGTTAAGATCCTAATGTAGCTACCAAGAGTTTACAAAGGGCACATCTCAGTAATGGCCTATGAAACTTATCCTATTTCCTATTTTCTTTGTAAGTGCTGGAGGTGTTGGTATTTCTCAGTTACACTTAATCTTGCAACCTTGCCCTTTTTTTCAAGTACCCTTAGACATACGAAATCCCAGCAAACACTAACTAAAACACATTTTTAAAGACTCATTCTTTCTTTGAGTCACTACCCCTACAATATTATGCTATCTCCCTCAGCCAGTGTCTATCCTACGAGGAACCCTTAGATAGGCTGAGTACACTATGAGTGTTAAATATCATTTCTCTTTATTTTCAGCATCTTTTGAAATGTTCTTTAAAAAAAAAAAAAAAAACTCCAAACATTGTTCAGTTAACATGAAAGCTTGTATCTTGACAGTAAGTCTCAACCATATCTTTTTTGCCAGCAGCCATCTGTCAGCAAGTTCAAGCTGGACTGTCACTACTGTTAAACTAAATTATACCATCAGTGGTATGAAAACCCATTCAATGACAATTTATCTTCCACCTCCTCTATTTCTCTGCATAACATCACCTAAAGAACTGTGTCCCCAAAATGATAATGTCATCCTAGCTGTCACTCACACTATTGCTTTCCAACCCTGCAAGAAAGAAAGCATTGGAGAGAGTTTAGGAGTATCTATCTGTGATTTGTTTTCTTATGTGCCAATGGATTCTAACCTCAACTGCCCAGAACCACAAAAACTTTGATTTTTCACCTTAGAAGTCTTTCAATATACCGTTTCTTCTCAGGTAAATAGTGACTCCAGGCCCAAGGCAAGAGGCATAGAGGTGTGGAAGGAGATAATAACCACAACAGTTATTGTTAGCACTAGGATAAGAAGTATGGGGCAACAATACAAAAGGGAAAAATCATATTATTGCTGCTGTAGAAAGGAAAGTAAGTATCAAAAGGAAGATAAGTTGGGATACGGCTATGAAACGTGTTTAACTTCTTTATTGATATAGAAATAGTTTTGTTGCTTTTTCCAAATAGTGCTTTCTTTCTAAGGTTTATTTAATTTTACATAGAAGTTTTCAAATACAACATGACAGACAGCATACCTTTTCCTTTCGGGTTTTGAATGAATGAGGAAATGAGTGATTAAGTTCCTAAGACCCTCATGTAAAGCAACAGAGACGAAGTCTATTACCTGAAGTGTGTTATGTCATTCATAAATGAAGGAAAACAAGATAAGTGTCAGAAACCACAAAATCTTAGTGGTTTATTTATTCATTCATTTGTCCTCTACAGTTGTCAGTTTCCTATAAGGGAAGCATGCAAGGATAATTGTTTATATTCACCAAAAAAACACATTTGAACATCATAACTGCAATATGTATTTCCCTATTATTTTAAATCATTTTGTAATTTGATGCACTGTGGTTATTTTCTAACATACTTCTCATAGACTTTTAAAAAGTTTTAATATTTGATTAAAAAATGGAACATTGAAGAACTGGGGGAAAGACTCAGTCGGTTAAGTACTCACTACATAGGCAAGAGGATTTAAATCCAATCAATAGCTACCAAATAAAGGGTGGGAAGATGTGCACATATGGATTCTCAGTCCTATGGAGGTAGAAGGATCTCTGAATCCTATTGGTCATTTGGATTTGCTAAACATAAAGGATCCTGATTCATTGAGACAGCAGAGGTTAAACTCTGATTTATACAGCCACATACACATACATACATGAGATTGAGATATATTTAGGTTAAATGAAATTAGCTAAGCTTTTTATACCAAATAAGGCAAAAATATATAAGGCACAGAATAAAGTAAAACATTACCTTATCAATGGTATTAGACATGATATGAACATTCATATTTTAAAAATCTATTACCTTGAAATTTGTGAATAATTTGTATCACAATAAGAGAAAAACCTTCGAAATACAATGTAATTCAAAGGAGATTGTTGATATGCCACTTTTTAACTGACCTTTGAACTTCTACTATAGAATTTATTTCAAAAATATTCATCATGGCTTAGAAATGTAGAAAAAGGCAGAAGAATCCTTAAACAACAATGGAAGACTGTTAGGGATAGATCATAGTAGTTGAAAAAAAAGATCTGTGTAAAATTAAGTGCAAGAGTATATGTGTGTTAAAGTCCTTCTCTGTCAGTTAGCACCTATATAATATACCCCATTTCTTCTAATTAACTTTTTTCTCTGTCTGTTTCATCAACTGAAAACTGAGACTATAGAATATACCTCACAGGGATATGGAGAAGATTAAAAGAATCATTATTTATAAATGCTTGAATGAACAGAACTAAATCTCAAAGCAAGGCCTTTGTCTTTTTTAATTAAGGACAAATAAATTAAAAATGATATAACACATTTGCCTTGAAGAAGCAAAGCGTGTAGATGTATAAGGGGTTTAAATTCATCACAACACTTAGAGGTCTTCTCTACTAGTAGACTGCCCATTACTCCTAGGGCTTCTGCTTATTTTTAGAATTTTACAGCAAGTTTGCACATCAAACATAGTGAGTATATTCATTGTTAGTTTTAAGAACAATGATCTCTCTTTCCTCTGGATGCTTTATTTATTTTTCTTCCTTTACATTTCTGGCCCTATCTTGCTTTACATGAAGGTTTATGATACCAAAATGCCATGCCTAAAAGATATCTTCATGGGCCAGCATCACAGAATAGCAAGAAACTGAGAAGAGGTAGATGTGTATAGATTGGAAAAACAAACACAATATAGGTATTCTCAACTTAGAATGCTATACCATTTTAAATTTGCATAATCATTCAGGCATGTGAATGTTATATGCAAATATAATTTATGAGCACAATTTCTTACTCTATGTACATAAAAATTCGTCAATATAATTTAGAAAAAAGTCAAGTTTTATAGATAGTATGAGTAATCAATAGCTGGAATACTTGAAAATATAGAAGAAACTTTCAAAGCCAGATTGTCCAAATTGTTATAATTTTAGAAGAATAAATAATGACAGGTAAATTTTATAGAGTTCTGTGAGCATTGCAGGATTCACTGCTGCTTGACACAAGACTTGTCAAACTTAAAGGTAGCCATCCTGGACGACTTGGAAAGGCTGGTTACTTCACAGAACTCCCTAGTTGACAGGTATTTAGATTCTGTTTTGTGTGTACCCAGATCTTAAATTACGCCACTAAAGGTGTTGAGAAGTCACATATGATCAAATATTCATTTAAAGAGAAAAGGAATATACTAGCAAAGGAGTAGTTAGTAAAATTTGCTCACCAGTCTATGGGACTTATTGTTTTTTTTTTTTTTTTAGATTTTTGAGATTAAATATAATTATAACATTTTTCCCTTTCACTTTCCTCCCACCAAACTCTTCCATATGCCCTCCCTCATATTCTTTCAAAGGCATGGCCTCTTTTATTTTTACTAATTAATATTGGATGTATACACACACACACACACACACAATTAAAAGAAGGCAGTATCATGGAGATTAAATTTTTTCTAAACAGTTGGACTTACATAAGAGATTTTAAGTTTAGGACACCTAATTTTTACAAAATGGTATTGATTGTAGCTCATTCCATTTTAGTGGCTAAAATTCAAGAAGTAACTGTATTCATGAGAGAAAAAAAAACATGATAACAAGTATTATATTGATTTATTACTTTAAAATGTCCTGTTTCACCTATGCAATACACATCTTATAAGTGATAAAAACCTGTTGTCATGTCTTAGGAAACCCATAATTTCTCAAAATTTAGAAACTCAGTAGGGGCTTCCTGGAGACTGAACCACCAACCAAAGAGCATACCGGGGATGGACTCAATGCCCTAGCACATATATAGCAGATGTGCAGCTTGGCATTCATGTGAGTGCCTTGACAACTGGAGCCTGAGCCAGGGTGTGGGTAGGGTGGTGGGTGGGGGTGGGAGTGGGGAGCTGTCCCTAAATCTGTTGCCTGCCCCTGTGCCTGCCCGTGGATTCTGTTTTTCTAACTACGCTGCCTTGTCTGCACTCAGTGGAAGAGGACGTGACCAATTCTGCAGTGAGTTGTACCAGGGTTGGTTGGTATGCAGGTGAAAACTCACCCTTGTCAGAAAAGGGGATGGGGTATGGGGAAGGGACTTTGTGCGGGGGTGGGGGAGGGTTGGCGGGGTGACTGGAGGATAGGGTAGCAATCGAGATGTAAAATAAATAAATAAATAAATAAATAAATAAATAAATCTGTGAAAATAATATAATACTGATTGCATTTTTTCAAAGCAATATATTATTTGCGTCCAGAACATCAAAACTAAACAAATTATAGTTGTTGTTCAGTGTTTCTTTTACAGTTAATTAAACAATGTAAAATGTATTTTTATCATAACTTTATTCGATTTTTTGTTTTTACTTTGTCCTTTATGTATCGATCAACTTTTTTAGCCCTGCTATTGGTACTTTAGAGATGATTTAGAATTCATAATTACCAGCCAGGCTATTGATTTGCGGGGAACAATCTGTATTTTTAAAAAATTCATATGATTTAAAGCTTGGAAGCAATTAGAAAGTAGTTCTTGTTATGAGGCATTGTAGTGTAGTGTTTACTGGGTCTGGTAACAGTTTCCAAAACAGTCTGGAATCTGATTGAAAAGCTTTTCAACATTGCTTATTTAAGACCGGCAGCTTTTGTAAAAATCTTGCAGTGAATCCATTAGATCTTTTAAATACCACTGGAAACGTTTTGGCTTTTCTACAGCCTTCTATTTCTTTTTATGGAAGATAGTGAATATTCTAGGTTACCCCAGGCTAAACAGTCACATATACACACAAATGTTTAATGTAAAGAGCCAATGAATTCAGAAAGGGGTTATGTATTTTCTCCCACTACAAATGAAAGGTATGGGTTTTGGGGACACGTAAAATAGTGTGTAGAATAAATATGAAAAATGAAGTATAACCTAGAATATTCCAATAGGTTACTAAAACTAATACATGTAGGAGCAAGAATGCCACTTGAACAATATTGGAAGTTACATTAACACTAATCTGATATGAACAAAATCAAGGTAAAATGTGAAATAAATTTAACTTTTTTTAAGAAAAAAAGCTCAACATTTAATAATTCTTTATTTCTTCAAGAGTAATTATAATGTTTTCAGAGACTCCTATTGTAGCGTTATAATATATAACTTGAGATTTGATTCTGTATATTATATTAAGCCTTAAAGCGATGGAAATGAGCAAAACCGTCCAAGACCTAAAAAGAGAATTAGAAGCAATAAAGAAAACCCAAAATGTG
>NC_034606.1:15020230-15037793 GCF_900095145.1 Mus pahari | reverse complement strand
AAACATCCAACTTGTTGCAAAAAAAAAAAAAAAAAAAAAAAGCCTTAAAGCTTAATGGATAAAGTTAAGTTGCAAACGTTATGTGGAGGAGGGAAAGAGAGGAGGAAGGAGGATCAGGAGATTGGTATCTTTGGCTACAAAGCAAGTTCAAAGCATGCCTAGGATACATAAAATCCACTCATAAATGAAATTAAAAATAATTAAATACATATTACAGCACTTCAATGATAATTAATGAGTATGCCTTGAACTGTTTTATTCTCTAGAATAAAATTTTCTGTGTTTTGTTTGAAAAGTGTTTCAGCTGCCTATCATAGTTTAATTTATATGTGATTCTTTTTAGCATTAAATAAGGTAGGCTGAAGAATATGCTGAATGCAATAGCTTTACAAAGACTAAACATATCACAGTGGAGAGTGGCTTCCATTCAGGTTATATTTATAATGTGAATGCTTGATTTGTTCAGAAAGTGATAAATCTGCATTTTTCAATGTAATAAATTTAGTGTCATAAGTGGCATATATTCTTCAATCTCTGGCATCACTACTGACGGAATATGAAATTTCAGTTGATATGATGTATTTATTCTTAGTGATTTATATATTATGCTTACATATGCTTGTAGCTTGAGCATAGATCCCGTTTACTAGATTATATATTCTTTTATTTGTTGGGAAAGTCTATTTTTGTTAGTCTTTTGTTGACTTTTGTACCTATGTTCAGTGGCAATATAGGTCTGAGCTTTCACGGTACTTGACTTTTTGTTTGATTTAAATGTCCGGATCATGATGGACTTTACCTACCTCAATACATTGGGTAATTAGAGATTAACTGACATTAGATTTTTCTGAAAATTTCTATAAAATTTAACCACAAATCTACCTATTTTTATTAGTTGGTAAATGTCATTACTGATGTATTTTCTGATGAGATTTCCTGTTTCTTCATGAGCCTATTTTACTAAGGTTTATGTTACCAGGAATTGGTTCCATCTCTTCTAAGTTACCATATTTGTTGGTGTATAGTCATTCAAAAACTGCTTTAAATACCCTATATATTTCTGTGGTGTTTTAGTTTGTTGTAATCCAACATTCATTTTATTGGTTTTGACACATTTGGTTTTTCCTGGTAAAATTTGATTGTTTTCTTGCTGTTTTAAAGTAACCAATGCTTCATTTCATTGATTTTTAAACATAATATACTATGTTTCTGTTTTGATTCTCTTTACTATTTTTTATGGCACTTTAGATTGAAGTCTCTTTTTTCTCTTCAGTTACTTCACGAAAATTATTTATTTGACATGGTTTTTTGTTTTTTGTTGTTTTTTGTTTTTGTTAGTTCAGGATTTTTTTGTTTGTTGTTTGTTTGTTTTGAGATACATGCTCACTTTATATCATTGCTGTCTCTTAACTATTAATTGTTTCCTGGCGTCCTACTGATGGGAATAGAGATGCATACCACCTAGGTGTTAAAATCACTATATTTTTTGCTCATTAGTAATAGCTCTTAGAGAGTTGCACCCAGTGAGCTTTCAACACAAAGTATTGCGTTCTTGGATGGTTTAAAACCAATTTTCATCTCTCAGCCACCTGTAATTTCATAAAAGATTCTTAGTTAGGTATGAGACTTTATACCCCAATGTCATAACAGAATTAATTATTTTTATGGAAAAATTTACTGTTGTAAATGCTGGAATATATTTTTGTTTGTCAAAATGATAACCCCTGCTTCCTTGAATGTAGATTTGTACTTCTATGTTTTTTTGTTTTGGTTTGGTTTGGTTTTTTTGTTACTGTTGTTATGTTTGCTTTCTGCCTGGATAAAAGTTTGATTTTGGAAAAATAAAGCTATNTAGTTCACAATCAATTAACTTAATGATGGACAGTTTATGTCAGATATCTACAAATGTCACAAACCAGTGTTTCCCACCTTTTAACGTTCTACATATGCAGTTGGTTATACTTTTGCTTCATAAAAATTTAGAAGTCTATCTTAGCTTCTAGTTCTTTGAGCTGGACCTCAAATGGTCCTCAGCTGAGAAATTAGAAATAGTTCAGGCCTTTTCTCCTTGTGCATATGGGCCAGGAGACACTCAAATCCTCAAGTGCTTTAAAAGTGTCTCAGCATCAGCAATGAACAATTTTTTCCAAGGTTTTTCCAACGCTTTTAGGCGTTGATTTGATTCTTGTCTGTATTACTTTATTTTGTAACTTAGACAATTGCATTGTTAAATATTCTTTTGTCAATTGGTCGAGGGAATAAAGATTTAAACATTTAAATGTACGGTAATCACTGTAACTGAGAAAACTACAGGTTATATGATCATGCTTAAATAATATTGACAAATAAATTTCCTATGGCAACACAGGTACAATATTGAGAATATTCTGTGTGGAAGGGAAATTTGTCGTACTTTTTCTATTCCTTTTGGAAGTGTAATGTTATTCAGACAGCTTCAAGGAGGATAAATTTGAAAGTCAAGTACAAAGCCAAGAATGGTAGTGAGTTGCAGAGCCACATGCCAAGCTGTTAGATTGAAGTTGATTTTTATTTAACTTTTCTTTTTTTTTTTAACATTCTTTTATTATTATTATTTTCTTTATTTACATTTCAAATGCTATCCCTATACCCCTCCTCCACCCTGCCCCCCTGCCCACTCACTCCCACTACTTGGCCCTGGCCTTCCCCTGTGCTGGGTCATGTAAAGTTTGCAAGACCAAGGGGCCTCTCTTCCCAATGATGGCCTATTAGAGCATCTTCTGCTACAAATGCAGCTAGAGACTCGAGCTCAGGGGGTACTGGTTAGTTCATATTGTTGTTGCACCTACAGGGTTGCATCCCCCTACAACTCCTTGGGTACTTTCTCTAGCTCCTCCATTGGGGGCCCTGTGTTCCATCCAATAGCTGACTGTGAGCATCCACTTCTGTGTTTGCCAGGCACTGGCATAGTCCCACAAGTGACCGCTATATCAAATGATGTAACTCATTACATCATTTCTAAAGCTTAAAGATTTAAATATTTTTTAAGCAAATTCTTGTCCTTTAAAGTTTACTTGGATTTCTGTGACTGAGGTAGTATTTTAATCAGTTACTCCGATATCTTTTTCTGAAATATATTAAGATAAACTGACTCAAATATCAAAAGGTTTGAAGGTAAAAGGCTTGAAATGTCATGTCTATAAGTTTGGAATGTGTTGTAAACCTGGCAAAATTAACTATCTGAACTCTTTAAGCATATTTCCTCTTTTCATAATTTTTTCTGGTTTAGAATTTAGGGCAAGTTCTTGATATAGAAGAAACAGTATTTCTCAGTAGTTTATCATGGTGATGTAAACAGGAAAAATATTTATAAATAATGGTAACGCCAGAATGTAATTCCAGAAATACATCACCAAGTCAACATATAATGTTGTATTTCTAAAAAAAAAAAAAAAATAGTGGTATATTAGACAATAGAATATATGATGAGTGGAACTTTACCAACATGTCTAGATAAGTGTGTCATAAGAGAAGGATGTTTATACAACTTTTATTCACAAAAGGTAAAGTGAATAAATGAATATATTATTCATTCTATAACACTGATTCAGAAAGCAAATAGCTGTTATTTAGAAAGGCAAACAGAAGCTTTCTTACTCTAAATCGACATTTTCATTGGGCTTTTCAATTGGTTAAAAATCTCAAACAACTAAATATGTATCCCTGTGCCCTTTGTAATATGAAAAAGGTATGCTAATAGTGGAAATTATTGCTACTCTAATTTTCCTTGTGCATCTGTGACTTCTTGTGTGCTCACTTCTGATCAAGAAACTCCTTATCCTGTGTCCCCTACTGATTTTCTAACCATCTGAGACTAAGATCCAGATTGGGATTATGACACATTCTGTTAGGAAACTTCTTGTGTTTAAAGGAATATTTCAGAAGTGATCAGGGGAGGGGTGTGCCTGAGACACAGTGTTGCGATATAGTGTAATAATATCACTGCTGTAAGTGCCTAAACATTTCCAGTTGCCTATTGGGAGTTAAAATATGAGCAAAACACTAAAGAGCTTGAATTTTAAACTTTGTAACTTGTTCTATTGACTAGAAGAGATGTATATAGTCTTATGTAAGATAAGAAACAATAGATAAATGAAATTATCAAGAGAAACCTCATTAGACAGGGATACACTTAAGAAAAACATGAGCCGGGCATGGTGGTGCACGCCTTTAATCCCAGGAGACAGAGGCAGGCGGATTTCTGAGTTGGAGGTCAGCCTGGTCTACAAAGTGAGTTCCAGGACAGCCAGGGCTATACAGAGAAACCCTGTCGCAAAAAAACAAAAAAAAGAAAAAAGGAAAAACATGAACTAACTAACTTAAATAGATACTTATTTTAAAATGTATCTTGTAAAATATATCAAATTTAATTTTTCTCTGCACAGAAAAATTAAAAGTTGTTCACATTCTTAGAAAAAAATGTATATAGAGCAGAAAACATTTAGTAGAAGGGTAGACTCCAAGGTCATTGAGTGATGATGTTTATTTTTAACATTTAAAATTCTATTTCTGAGTTTAAATTACTTTTATTCAAAATTTTAAACCTTAGAAAATACTTCATTTTAAATGTATAGTTTCATGATTAATCTACTTAAAAGAAAAATAAATGAATAATTTAGAAAAAAGGTGGCATTAAACAGGTGCAATTTTCTATTTATCTAAAGAAAATAATATTTGCAGGGTATGAATCAGCAGCCCCTTTGCAAATGAGCAGACAAAACAGTCAGAGTGTTATTTTAAGACGTATGCCCTTTGTCCAACATAATCAGGGTTATATGGCTTGAGAACATAAAAAAACAGCCCATAGATCAGATTGTAGCTAAAGGGATTCATGCTTGCATTTTGTTATGAAGTTCAAATTGGAAACTGTTCAGGCAGAAAACTAATAGAAATGGGTGATAGCTAATTAACCTAAGGCTTCAAAGTAATTGCTCTGCAGGAAGCAATTTGAAAGAGACCTTTTAATATTTGTTTATTTATTTATATACTTTTGAAAATCTTAAAACACCCTATTTGACTTTTGATGAATTAGCGAAAAATATATGAATATAGGCAAGTATTGACTTTTTAAGCTTCTACCTGATCTGAATTCTTGGTAAGCTTTTAAAAAAAGCAAGAATGTAGCAAGAATTTCATGTATTTACCAGGATTAGCACTTGGACACATACAGACCTGAAGCTGCAGACTTCCAAGCTAAGTAAGGATCAAGGACAATTTTATATATATCTACCCAACCATGAGACAGGTTCTTAGGAGCAGACCCATTACCGTTAGCAAATCTAGAGCAAATGGTTGTTGCATGGTGAACTGATTCACTAAGAAAACACAGCTGCTGCTGTGATTTGAGGCACAGAATGAGATATTAACATTGGAACATGGCTCCTGACTGCCCCAGTCTCTAATTGTGCTTCTAAACTTCTGTATATGTCTCTGCATCTTGATCTGTATATTCAAACAAACTAATTAGTCAAGAATATTCTTTTTTTTTCTTTTTTTTCCTTTTTTTTATGGTTTTTTGAGACAGGGTTTCTCTGTATAGCCTTGGCTGTCCTGGAACTCACTCTGTAGACCAGGCTGGCCTCGAACTCAGAAATCCGCCTGCCACTGCCTCCCGAGTGCTGGGATTAAAGGCGTGCGCCACCACGCCCAGCTCTAGTCAAGAATATTCTAAGCTGTCAAATTATCTCTGAGAAGCATGCCCTCATATACCTCTCATAGAAGTGGTGCAAAAATTAAGAACACTGATACAAAATGTCCAGACTTAATTTTTATATATATATTGATATATATAAATATAAATATATATATATGATATATTCATATATATATATATATATATATATATATATGAATGATTACATTTGGTCCTAATTTAGGATTACCATAGAATGAACCGATCACTGTTATGGAAATAGAAACAATTACATAGACTGTTTTTTGCAAATCCTCCTCTAGTGAATCGAGCATATTCTTCTAATATACTGTATAGGTATATCGGACTATGTTTCAAAGCACATTATATCAGAAATTATGGATTTAATCATTTTAGACCTTACCACATTTTATAATCAATTTTCAACACTCATTACTTCTCCCCAGAATTAGATTAAAAAGCATATGAAGCAAATTGACGTTTGAAACTTTTATTTGTTAGATCAAAATGGATAATGAATCAAATATAGTAAGTAATTTTTATCCACTGCTTTACAATTATTAAATTAAGTCTAATAAATTATAAATATGTTGTTTTTATACTATAAATCATATGATATATATATGTATATATATATACATATATATGTTACACATATGTTTATAAAACTTATCTAGTTCATAAAACATCATTTAAAATTTATCACTATTGGTGTTAAAGAAAACCAAACATTTAAAAATTTTAAAAATTTAAAACCAAAACATCTAATGGGTTTTTAAATTTTTCTATAACCATGTCTATTTGTCTTGTGTTACAGGATTTATTTATACATGTGGTGGAACTTTAAAAGGACTCAATGGCACCATAGAAAGCCCTGGTTTTCCATATGGATACCCAAATGGTGCGAACTGTACATGGGTAATAATAGCAGAAGAACGAAATAGAATACAAATTGTTTTTCAGTCATTTGCACTAGAAGAGGAATACGACTACTTATCTTTATATGATGGACATCCTCATCCTACGAACTTTAGGACAAGGTTAGTGAATTTTTAGTGGTACACTAAAGGTATAATATATCATGGGAAGACCACGTGTTTCATAGAAAAAGCTAATTATATGATTTGTTATAATAAATTTATATCGACCAAGTATGTACTATTTATGTGAGAATGCATAATTTATTTATTTTTCTCTATAATTCTTACTGCCTAATAATAGAAATTATTACTTTTCCACAGGTAGATAAAGTGCTTATGCTGTTTGTGGTTTTAAGTTAATTAACTTAAGGCTTCATTCATTGTGGTAATAACTTGGGGCAAAATAAAATTATACTATAAAAGGTGTCTTTCAGAAGTATGTGTTCAATATAATGTGTTATAAAAAATACTTTAAAATCAGTATTTATGTAATGGATAAATACAATGATTTCATAAATTGTTTAAATAACAGGCAAACAGTTTTTTACACAAAGATAAATCTCACATTTCTGATATTATAGTAGGAATTATGCATGCATTCATATATATCATTTTAATATAACTTTTATGTGTATAGATGTTTTACCTGCATGCATGTACGTGTAGTGTAGGCATGTACATCTTACACAGAGGCCAGATAAGGGTGTCACATACCCTTGAACTGGCGTTATATACATGCTAGGAGTCAGGTTCTCTGAAAGAATGACCAGTGCACTTAACAGTTAAACCATCTGTCCAGCCCTGATATTTTGCATTTTTGAAAATAGTCAATTAAACATGAAAAAGAGTTCAATTTTTCCTAAATAGGTGTTTAGAATGTTGTTTAAAATAAATATGCTTTATTTACACTAGACTGTTTTTGGTTAGAAAACTCCTTATTTTAAAAGAATTAAAACTTGGAAAAAAGCATACATGTTTCAATGTGATAAAAATTATTTGGTAACTCTGTCACTCTTCTTAATGGTTGATACTATGTTCTTGTTTTTTTGCTTGTTTGTTTGTTTGTTTGTTTGTTTTCAAAAGAAGCTCTTCAACATTAACTTTCTAAACTTTCACCATTCTTTCACATCTTACCATTGATCATTTGTATTTTTTCTTTAATTGAAAAATAGTCTTTTTCATACAATATAATTTGAATAGTTTCCCCTCTCTGTACTTCTCCCAGTTCCTCCCCATCTCCACTTCCTTTTGGATACACTCACTTTCTGTATCTCATTAAGAAAGAATACATTGGGTGCTTGAGAGATGACTCAGCATTTAAGAGCACTGATTGTTCTTCCAGAGGTCCTGAGTTCAAATCCCAGCAATTACATTGTGGCTCACAACCATCTGTAATGAGATCTGATGCTCTCTTCTTGTGTGTCTGAAGACAGCTCCAGTGTACTTATACATAATAAATACATAAATCTTTTTTAAAAAGAAAAAAAGAAAGAATACATTCTCAGAGATAACAACCTAACATTGCAAATAAAATATAATAAGATGAAGCAAAAAAAAAATACGTCAAAGTTGGTCACAGCAGCCCAACCGTAGGAAAAGAGTCCCCAAAGCAGGGATAAGTGTTAGAGACCTACTTTTCACTGTCAGGGATCCCATAAAATGATAAGCTAAGCGCTATAATACACACGCAGAGGGAGTGATACAGACCTTTGTAGGCGCTGTGTTTTCTGCTTTAGTCTTTGTGAGCTCATATGTACCTTTCTTAGTTTATTCAGAGGGTCTTGCTTTCCTGACGCCCCCCCCTATGTCCTTTGGCTCTTATACTTCTGCTTTCTCTTCTCTATTCCCTGATCTCCGACGAGAGAAATTTGATAGAGATCTCCCATTTAGACTCCCTTTCCACATAATGGTCTGGCTGTGGATCTCTGCATCTATTTTCATCTAATGCCTGAGGAAGTTTTCCCAATGGTGGGATAAGACACTTAACGGTATGAGGATGTAGCAGATCGTCATTAGGAATCACTTATTAGAATGCTCATTAGGATCACCTTTTAAATGTATAGATATAGATACAGATATAGAGATATAGAGATAATCATGACCAATAGTGTTTGGTTTTACACTAGGTCTCTGGCTACCTAGTATCTGGTTCTCTGACGTCCAAGAAGTATCAGGTACAGATCCCTTCTCACGGAATAAGCCTTAGGTCTAATCACACATTGGTTAGTTACTCCCACAAATTCTGTGCCACCATTGCCCTAGCATATTTTCTAGGCAGGACAGATTGTAGGTCAAAGATTTTGTGGCTTGGTTGGTATCCATGTTTCGCTTTTGGGATTCTGGAAACTACTATCCCATATCAAAGATAGTAAAATGTAGAGGGAGGTCTCTGTATTGGCACCAGCTCATGCTTATTGAGATGTGTGACTGTTGTCCTTAGAAATGGGCCCCGATTGTCAGTTTAGACTTGTCCTAATAGCAGGCTTTGCCATTTGAGGCCCACTGGCCATGAACTCAGTTGAATGCAACCTAGCTAAACCATTGAAACTCTTACTGGCCAGTTGAGACTCTGTATCCCCCATTACTAGAAGTCCTTATTCAGATCACCTTTAAAAATTGCAGAAAGCTACTATTGCATATGCCAGTAAGATTTTGCTGAAAGAACCCTGATATAGCTGTCCCCTGTGAGGCTATGCCAGTGCCTGGCAAATACAAAAGTGAATACTCACAGTCATCTATAGGATGGAACACAGGGCTCCCAATGGAGGAGCTAGAGAAATTACCCAAGGAGCTGAAGGGGTCTGCAACCCTATACGTGGAACAACAATATGAACTAATCAGTACCCCCAGAGCTCGTGCCTCTAGCTGCATATGTAGCAGAAGATGGCCTAGTTGACCATCATTGGGAAGAGAGGCCCCTTGGTCTTGCAAACTTTATATGCCCCATACAGGGGAACGCCAGGGCAAAGAAGTGGAAGTTTGTGGGTAGGGGAGCAGGGAGGGGGAAGGGTATAGAGGACTTTTGGGGTAGCATTTGATATGTAAATGAAGAAAATATCTAATAAAATAATTTTAAAAAATTCCAGAACGCTTCCACTGCACTAGTTTTCAAAAAGTTCCTATCCAATTCCAGCTACCTTTAGCAATAATTTCTCTCTCCACCTCATTTCCCCCTTGACTTGATTCCCCTACTTATATACCCAGCTGTCCCTATTCTGTCATAAATCTATTTTATTTTTCCCTCCCAGGGCAGTCCCTGCATCCCCCTAGACACTACTCTTTTCCCAAACTCTCTTGGTCTACAGATTGAAGTTGGTTATCATTGAATTAATGGCTAATATTCCCTTATAAGGGAATACATGTCATATTTATATTTCTGGGTTTGGATTACCACACTCCGGGTGCATTTTCCTTGCTCCATATATTTGTTTGCCCATTTCATGATACCTTTTTCTTAACAGCTGAGCAATCATCATTCATAGTGTAGATGCACTATATTGTCTTTATCCATTTTTCTTTTGAGGGACATCCAAGTTGATTAACATTTCTCATTAGCATGAATGAAACTCTAATGAACATGGTAAGCAGGTGTCCGTGTGTTAGAATGGAGCAGACTTTTGGAAATATGTCCAAGAGTGTTATAGCAAGGTCTTGAATTAGATAGATTCTCAACTTTCTGAGCCATGACCATATTGAATTCAATAGTGGCAATACAAGTTTGCCCACCCACGAGCAATGGAGGAGCACTCTCCTCGCTCCACATGCTTGCCAGCCTAAGTCATCACTTGTGTTATTGAACTTTCTACTTCTGACAGACATAAGATGGAATCTCAAAGTCATTTTGATTTGCATTTCTCTGAGAGCTAAGAAAGTTGAACATTAATTGTTTCTCGGCTATTTGAGATTTCTCTCTTAACAATTTTGTTTTAGATCTGTTCTACATTTTAAAACCAGATTTTTATTTTGTAGGATGTTGTTTTGCCTATTGGGCATGCTCTTTGCCTTACAGAAGATTTTCAGTATGACAAGGCCCCATTATTGATTATTGATATTAGTGTCTGCATTATTGTTGTTCTATTCCGAGACTTGAATCCTGTGCCAGTATATTGAAGGCTATTTCCTGACTTTATCTTCTTCTTTTTTTTAAGTGCATATTTTTATTAGATAATTTCTTTATTTACATTTCAAATGCTATCCCGAAAGTTCCCTATACCCTTCCCTCACCTTGCTCCCCTACCCACCCACTCCCACTTCTTGGCCCTGGCATTCCCCTGTACTGGGGCATATATAGTTTGCAAGACCTAGGGGCCTCTCTTCCCAATGATGGCCTGCTAGGCCATCTTCTGCTACATATGCAGCTAGAGACACGAGCTCAGGGGTACTGATTAGTTCATATTGTTGTTCCACCTATAGGGTTGCAGTCCCCTTCAGCTCCTTGGGTACTTTCTCTAGCTCCTCCATTGTGGACTCCTATTGTGTTCCATCCAATAGCTGACTTTGAGCATACGCTTCTGTGTTTGCCAGGCACTGGCGTAGTCTCACAAGAGACCACTATATCAGGGTCCCTTCCGCAACATCTTGCTGGCAAGTGCAATAGTGTCTGGGCTTGGTGGCTGGTGATGAGAAGGATCCCCTGACTTCATCTTCTAATAGGTTCAGTGTATCAGGTTTTTGGGGTGTGTGTGTAGGGGGGTCTTTGATCCTTGGAATTGAGTTTTGTACAGGTTGATAAAAATTTATCTATTTGCATTTTTTTCCATGTAGGCACCAGTTTGATCAGGACTACTTGTGGAAGATTTTTTTTTCCAGTGTGTATGTCTGACTTTAACAAAATTCAGGTGTCCATACATGTGTGAATTCATGTCTAGGCTTCAATATAGTTCCATGGTCAAAATGTCTGTGTTTATGCCAACACCATGCTGTTTTTATTACTATACCTCCATAGTGTAACTTGAAATCCAGAATGTTAAGTCTCTAGCAGTTCTTTTATTGTCAAGGATTGTTTTAGCTAAACTGGTTGTTTTTCTTCTTCATATGAAGTTGGAAATTGTCCTTTCAAGATCTCTAAATATTTGTGTTGGAACTTTGATGGTAATTACATTGAATCTAACAATTGCTTTCGTTAGGACGGTCATTTTTCCATGTTGATCTTACTTACCCATGAGCATGAGATATCTTTCCATTTTCTGTTATCTTAAATTTATTTCTGGAAAGACTTGAAGAATTATAATACAAGTCTTTCACTTGCTTGGTTAGGGCTACATCAAAATATTTTATATTATTTGAGGCTATTGTGAAAAATGTTGTTTCCTTGTTTTCTTTCTCAGGTCACTTGTAATTTGTACATAGGAGGGTTACTGATTTTTTTTTTTTTTGAGTTAATCTTGTATCCAGCTACCTTGCTGAAAGTGTCTATGAACTTTAGGAGTTCCCTGGTAGAATTCTAAAGTTCACTTACGTATACTATCTTAACATCCGTAAATAATGCTATTTTGAATTTTTCCTTTCCAGTTTGTATCTCCTTGATCTCCTTCAGCAGTCATATTGCTCTAGCTAAAACTTCTAGTAGTATATTGAATAAATGTGGAGAGCTTGGGCAGTCTTGTCTCTGATTTTATTGAGAGTTTGTGTTTATCTCTATTTAATTGAGGTTACAGACTTTCTGTAAATTGCCTTTATCAGGTTTAGGTATGGCCTTTGTGTCCTTTTTGTAATGAAGATGTGATGAATGCTCTCAAAGGCTGTTTTGATATCTAGTGAGATAATCATGTGGTTTTGTTGTTGCTTCTCTTTTTTAGTTATTTTATTTATTTATATTTCAAATGTTGTCCCTTTTCCTGGTTTCCCCTCCATAAACACCCTATCCCATCCCCTCTCCCTCTTTGAGGGTTCTCTTCCATCTACCCACCCACTTCTGCTCTCTACCCTAATATCCCCCTAAGCTGGGACATGGAGCCTCCACAGGACCAAAGGCCTCTCCTTTCTTTGATGCCAGATAAGACAATCCTCTGCTACATATGCAGCTGGAGCCATGTATCCCTACATGTGTACTCTGTGGTTGGTGCTTTAGTTCCTAGGAGCTCTGGGGAGTCTGATTAGTTGATATTGTTGCTCTTCCTATGGGGTTGCATTCCCCTTCAGCTCCTTCATTCCTTCCTCTAACTCTTCCATTTGGGTCCCTATGCTCAGTCCTATAGTTGGCTGCGAGCATCCACATCTGTATTGGTCAGGCTTTGGCACACACTCTCAGGAGACAGGCTCCTGTCAGCAAGCACTTCTTGTCATCAGCAATAGTATTTGGGTTTGGTGTCTGGAGATGGGATGGATCCCTAGGTGGGTTGGTCATCTTTGCTGCACTCTTTGTCCCTGTATTTCCTTTAGACAGGAACAATTCTGGGTTAAAATTTTTAAGGTGGGTGGGTGTCTTTCAGTTGTGGATTAAATTGACTGATTTTCATATATTGAATCATCCCTGCATCTCCGAGATGAAGTATAGTTGATCATAGTTTTTGATGTATTCTTGGATTCGATTTGCAAGGATTTTATTCAATATTTTTTTATTTATGTTTATAAAGGAAATTTGCATGCAATACGTTGTCTTTTTTGTGTATTGTTTCTATGTGGTTTGAATATCAAGGAAACTTTAATTTCATAAAATAAATTGCAAAGTGTTTTTCTGTTTTTATGTTATGGAATAATTTGAGATTTTAATTTTTTATTGGTTATTTTATTTACTTACATTTCAAATGCTATCCTCCTTCCCAGTTTCCCCTCCACAAGCCCCCTATCCCCTCCTCCCTTCCCCTGCCAGTATGAGGATACCCACCCATCCACTCCTGTCTCAGCTCCCTAGCATTCCCCTATCCTGGATCATCAAGCTTCCACAGGACCAAGGGGCTGCCCTCCCAGTGATGCCAGATAAGGCCATCCTCTAACACACATCCAGTTGAAGCCATGAGTCTCCACTGTGTACTATTTGGTTGGTGGTTTAGTCCCTGGGAGCTTTGATGATCTGGTTGGTTAATACTGTTGTTCTTCCTGTGGGTGGGTTTGGAATAATTTCAGCAGCATTTGTGTTAACTCTTATTTAAAATTCTTAGAGAATTCTGACTTAAAACAATCTTGCCCCAGCATTTTTTGGGTCAGACTTTTAGTGATTGCTTCTATTTTCTTAGGAGCTATAGGTCTACTTACCTTGTTTATCTAGTGATTTTACTTAGGTAAGTGGTACCTATGAACCAAATTATGTATTTCTTTTCAATTTGGTGAAGTACAGGTTTTTAATACATGTCCTCATGATTCTCTAGAGCTCCTCAAAGTCTGTTATATCTTTCTTTTCATTTCTGTTTTTTTTTTGAAAATTTGATATTCTTTCTGAGCTGTTCACTTCAGTTGAGTAAGGGTTTGCCCATCTTGTTGAACCAACACTTTGTTTCATGGTTTCTTTGTATTGTTATCTTTGTTTCTATTTTATAGAGGTCAGCATTCAGTTTGAGTATATAATTCAGCTTGACCAATAATTGTTGATTCCTGTTACTTTTGTTGCCATAAGTGTTGGTATGTGTGTGCGTGTGTGGGCATGTGTGTGTGTTTGCTTCCATTATTTTGATTTTGATGATGTGAGAGTATGTATTTTCTGTGTTTCCATAGGTGTAATTTACCTCTTAAGTTGAAATTCTGTATGACTAAATTTGTACATAGAAATTTTTAATTTTGACTTTATCACACAATATCTTCTTTTCTCCCTCTATGGTGATTGAAATTTTTGCTGGTTGTAGTAGTCTGGACTGATATCTGTGAGATTCTATAGCATATCTGCTTAGGCTCTCCTGGCTACTAGAGTGTCCTTTGATAAGTCAGCTGTAATTCTAACAGGTCTGCCTTTATATGCTACCTGGTCTTTTTGCCATAGAGATTATAGTATTTTTTTCTTTGATTTGTATGTTTAGAGCTTTGATTATTATGTGATAGTCTTTCCTGATCCAATCTATTTGATGTTCTGTATGGTTCTTCTACCATTTTAGGCATCTCTTTCTCTATGTTGGAATTTTCTGCTATGGGCTTGTTTTTCTAAGGCTTTGTTATGACTTCTTCTTGCCTCTATTTTCCTCTATTCTGAGGTTTGCTCTTTTAATAGTATCCCAGATTTTCTGGATGTTTCATGTCAGGAAATTTTTAGATTTGACATTTTCTTTGATACATCCATCTACTTCTTCTATTGTATCTTCAATGCATGAGAGTCTTTCTTCCAACTCTTATATACTGTCCATGAAACTTGACCCTATAGCTCCTGTTCATACTCCTAAAATTGTAATTTCCAGAATCCCCCCCCCCAGTTTGTGCTTTTATTATTGAATATTTTTCTAATTTCATCTCTTGAACAATGTTATTTATTTGCATACACTCCATGCATATCTCGGTTTCTTTAAGAATGTATTTCTTCTTTAAGGAACTCTGTCATATTTATAAAGGTTGTTTACCCATTTTTTTCTGATATGTTGAAATATTCAGGCCTGCTTTGTTAGGCTAGCTAGGCACTACTACTGGAGAGTTATTGTACTGGCTGTTATTGATTGAGATTTTTATGCTGGCAACTAGACATCTCGGTTAAGGATCATTATAGGTCTAGGTGCTGAATCCTAGACTCGTCATTATTAGTTGGAGGTTGTGTTCCTTGATTTCTCCTTCTCTCTGGAGTTTCAGAGTTTGATAACTATGTGCTTGCTACCTGTTTTCATACCCTGTTAAGCTGGTAAATTCACAGGGACTGCCTGTTATTGTTGGAGCCTGGGATTCTGAGATGAGTTAGGGAAGGAATATTGAAAAAAAGAAAGTCTTTTTGGTACCTCAGGAATGCGGTCAGAAATAAATGGGAGACCACAGGAGATTTCTGGCTGTAGAACTTGGCATGAGAATGGGGGGGGGGTCTGGGTCTCAGGAGCAAAATGAAAGGTGCTGGCCTGCCTTCAGTCTATTTGCTGTCCCAAGAGGAATGGCCCTTGGGTTAACAAGTGCTGCCTGCTGGAGGTGGGGTATGAAACAAGCAACAAGTGTGAATAGTTTGGGTGCAGATAGTTTGTAGGATCCATATGAGGTATGGTCAGAGGTGAAGGACGCCTTCAAATGGTATTCCTTTGGAGTGCTAAGGAGGAGTTGGGGAATTAGATGTGGGGAAACAGAAATAGAAGGGAGAGGTCTTTAGGAAACCTGGTCTTCTGGCAGGCATGACCTATGGTTTAATTAATTTGGTTTTAAATAAGATTTTTATGTTCATTTTTCTACCACATTTCTTTGTAAAGGAAGTCATGAGAAAGATGACATATCGAGAAGTAATACCTATATTACTTTGGTAAGTTTCATGTTCAAGAGCTGTTTAGGCAAGCTGTGCATACTAACACTAAGCAACATAACAGTGAGAAAATATTATCATCTCATTGTGAACTTCTCAAAACCTTAATGAAAATAGATATAAAACATCTGCATAGAGGTAACATCTCATTAATACAGATTTTTTTGAACTGTTTTCAGCCTGAGTGGAAATTGAATCTGCTTTAATTGTTTAATAATATTTGTTTAAAGGTGAAAAGTTTACTAGACTGATTAACAATGGGAATGTAATTTGATTTATTTTCTCATTTTAACTACTTTGACTTACTGCTTCTGATTGTTGATCATCTTAAATGGCTAAGCTCATTCAGGTATATCGTTTTACATATACACTGTGTGACATCTGTTATAAACAGTGTCCTTTCATTGACATTGCAAATGTCATTAGATGGTGTTTATTTTTAATGATACAACATCAAGTTAAGATAGAATACATCCATATGAACCTGCATTAATGAACATGAGTAGGTAGTGGTGAACTGATGTGTTTTTCCCATAGCTGTTTTTAATCCAACCAATAGCATAGGCCATAAGAGGTTAACTATTTTCAAGAATTTTCCTAAAATATTATGCATAAAAGAAGACTTTGTAGATTTTCTTCACATCAGTGTTGCATTCTGTGTAATTTGCATAAATATAAAACTATGAACTAGCCTTTAAAATATTATCTGATAGCTTTACAATGTATTGACAATTGTATTTGTTGTGCACATATCTATCCTCTCAAGGTATAAGACAACTTAATATTTACTTATCTCAACTGATTATAACAAATAACAAAAATTTCACCTGAACACACAAAAATATATTCCTTCTTCCCAGAACCTCAAAATTGATCACATACTCAGTCTCAAAGCAAATCCCAACACACTTACACACACACACACACACACACACAATTAAAATAACTCTACATTTTATCTAACCAACAGAGACTAAACCTGGACTTCAATAACAGTAGAATCAATAGAAAGCCTACAAACTCATGGAAACTGAACAATTGTTTACTGAATGAATACTGGATTAAAACAGAAGTAAAGAAATAAATCAAATCCTTCCTAGAATTCAATGAAAATTATTACACAGCATACCCAAATTTATGAGACACAATGAAAATTGTGCTAAGTAAACCAAGTTCATAGTACCCAGTGCCTACATCCAAAAAAAAAAAGGAAAAAAAAAAGGAAGAAGAAGAAGAAAGAAAAAGGAAAAAAAAAGGATAGATCACATACTAGCAGCATAACAACATACATAAAAGCTCTAGTATACAAAGATACAAGCACAACTAAGAGGAGGAGTTGGTAGGAAATAATCAAACTGAGAGCTAAAATAAAAGAGAACAATTCAAAGAATCAATGAAATAGAGAGTTGGTTTTTTGAGAAAATCTCCAATGTGGACTTAGCTACATTAACAAACAGAGAGAGAATATCCAAATCAACATCAGAATAAAAAACAGGAGCATAGCACCAGGCACCAAGGAAATCCAGAGAATAATGGGTCGCCAATGGAGGAGCTAGAGAAAGTACCCAAGGACCTTAAGGGGGCTGCAACCCTGTAGGTGGA